>NW_010131035.1:0-41017 GCF_000699245.1 Pterocles gutturalis
GACAGGGCATCTACCACTTCCCTGGGCAAACTGTTAATCATCTTGGTTGTTAGTTTTCTGCAGCCTTCTGGGTACCTTGAAGAAACTCCTCTTTCTTTTCTAGCTTTGCACCCCAGGAGTCAGGCTGTCCTTCCAGGTCTGAGCTCCTGCCTGGCCAAGTTTTTGAAAAGAAGCCTCTTGATTTTCCTGGCTATAGTAACAGTACCTTTCTAGTGCTAGTAGTCAGCTTTATGTCTTTTAATGATATGAAAAGTTTGGCAGAAAACAATAATGAAACAATAATAATTTCACATAGCTATTTTTCCGTTAGATTGTATTTGTTTCTTACCAAAGCAAACACCGTCACCACCCACCTCCCCTATATCTCTGTTGGCTTGATGGTATTGTTTGTTGTTGCTGTTGTTTTGTTAGAATGATAATACTCTGAGAAACTCACGTAGAAGCTAAACTAATTATATTACAAGGAAAATAAGTGGTTTTGGACCAGCTCTAGTGATTATGTTAATAATTTAATCAATGATGATTAACCATTGAGCAAACTCATCAGAAAATAAAGGTGTCATCAGATAATTCCTGGATAAATTAGAGGTAGAATTCAGGTCTCTCTTCCAGTTAGAATCAGAGAAAATGAGCTTCATGGTTTGAAAGCAGAATACAGATTATTTTTAAGTTAATGCAGCTCTCCCTAACAAGTAGAAATGGAGATGTGCATGCTGTTTTAACGTCAGCTTTCTAGCATATGTTGTATATGTCGTGCTTCCAGTGTGTCCGGGATGTCATCCTTTATTTCCATTCTGAATGATGTTCCTTGTGTGCTTATGACATTCACATTTATTTATTACTCAATTTTTGTCTCAAGACACTTTTCATCGTGTTCTTTTCCTTTTGCAGGAGGCTTAGCAGCAATGTTGAAACACCATTCTGCCCCTGTAAGATTTCTCCAGTCATTCCTACGTATTTCACCCTTTAAAAAAAAGACAGTACTATTTTTCACTGAGTTTACATTGTGTGAGATCTTGTTTGCTTCTAATTTATAATATGAAATGTAGATTAATGTTCTTGCCCACAGAGCCTTCTATCATATAAAAAGCATTGCTTGCCTTTAAGCCATTTATTTTTTTTTGTTTGCTCAATGGTACCATTTAAGCTTTATTAATGTAATTCCCCTGATGTTGCTTCCTCTCCAGCTTTTAATTATGACTTTGTAGTACAATCAGCAGACTGCTGGTCAGCTCCTGAGTTGTTACATTTTTGGGAACAGAATTTCCTTTGTACTTCACCCTGGCTTTTATCATATTGATTGTCTCTGTCTGGTATTTACATGTTTTCAGGACATACTCTTCTGCTTCAAATGAGAGTTAAAAAGCATTCGACACCCTAAATGTCAGTTCAGTTATTTCTTATTTAACTTGATCCAAATTATTACAAGGCTGAGTCCTGGGATTCTTTTCCAGAGCTGGTTGGCACCAAGCTGGAAGCCGTCGTGAAGTCAAAATAAAATTTCATTCTACAAAAGTAGGATCGTTAGGTTATTTTGTTTTATAGCACTATTGGTGGAGACCCCATGGACATGAGCATAGAAAGCATGATTGTGCAACCTGTACAGTAGTGTGTGCACATATCTATCTATCATTTGCCCCAGGCCCAGTGGTTCGACACTCTCACTGGGCTGGCAGAATAGAGATATCACCTTCTGGGGTTTCAACCAGCTCTGCCCTTTTTCCACAGTAGGGCCAGGACAGCCACTAGAAATGGGAAAATTTCACCAAGAATGGTGCTAATTCAGATTAAAACACAAGGAATCAGGCACTGTTGCTCCGTGTTTTCTTTGAGGGCACTCATCCTCCTAGAGCCTGGAAGGGCCACAGGGACCAATCCAATGCAGTGAAGGTGCATGGTGGGGGCAGCTGGCACTAACCCATAAGAGATCAGCCCACAGAAAGTTTGTGGTGTGCTCTGTTATCAGTGGGTTGTGCACTGCTGATGGCAGAAAGGTCAGACACTGCTTAATGAAACCATGAGGCCCAAAGCCCATGTGAATCTGTAAACTTTGGTATGGGAACGGATGAGACGGTATTGCTGCTGATAGTGTGCTTACATAGCGTGCTGTGGAAAGCTCTGTGCGGGCTCTGTGGTCTCCTTGCTCAGACAGAAGCCTTATTATGGAAAGCAGTGTCTTTCTGTGGCATTTGCTGCTTGGCTCCATTAAGGTGCCTGCTCTGGATTGGGGTGTAGGCTGTGACTGAAAGGAGGTTGTAGTGAGGTGAGTGTCGGTCTCTTTTCCCAAGTAGTGAGTGATAGGATGAGGGGAAATGGCCTCAAGCTGCGCCAGGGGAGGTTTAGATTGGATATTAGGAAAAAATTCTTCAGTGAAAGGGTTATCAAGCATTGGGACAGGCTGCTCAAGGAAGTGGTTGAGTCACTATCCCTGGAGGTATTTAAAAGATGTGTAGACATGACACTTAGGGACATAGTTTAGTGGTGGACTTGGCAGTGTTAGGTTTATGGTTGGATACAACCATCTTAAAGGTCTTTTCCAACCTAAATGATTCTGTGAGTCTATGACTACAGCCAAGGTGTTTCTCAGAGAGTGGTTTCATTCAGTGCTGAGTTCCCAATAATCAGCATAGCTTGGCACAAACCCGTGTGCTACATAAGCAGCTGAAACAATTTCTTTCTGTGTTCTGACCCAAAAGGAAAAAAAAAACCCTCTTAATGTTTAATACAGAATTTCAAATATTTATACTGAATCTGTTAATAGCACTAATTCCTGCAGTTTATGTGATGCCTTGCAAGCCTCATCCATATCTATAATACACCTCCCATCTGAGGTAAGGTTTGATTTTTTTTCAATTTTGTTTAAGATTGGACAATCTGAATAAAATATAGTTCTAGGGTTTAATATACCTTTGTTTTGCCAGTTATTACAGAAAACATAACCACTACCATAATTTTTTCTGTTTTGTGCACCTGGTTTGTAAATCATTCCTTTGCAGATCTGAAAGATATTCTGTTCCTGAGAGTATTTGCCTTGTAGAAATTGCACTATCAGCTTTCTGCTAAGGCTGTACTCTTATTAAAAATGCCTTTTTCATTAAACACACATTAACTGAGGCCAAAGCTTTAATTTCTTTTGGGCATCAATATCATTGTATTAATGCTTATCATCCAGAAGTCATTAGTTTTTACAATATTAAGAGAAGTGCCCTATACTTTTCAAAAAGCTGTTCAAGGGCACTTCAGTTTTGCACTTTCTGTGGAAGACCTAGGCATGATGTTATAGCTTTTTCTTCCATGAGTTTGGATTTGGCAAGCCATTGAGAACAGGAAGAGTTAGAAAGGCAGTTTTGAGAGATCCTGAGAAATGGTTGTATTTTTAGTAAATAAACAGTATCTTGATGTCCCATTTCCCATCTGGCATTTATCATCATTGTTCCACGATGCTGTGGTTCTGCCATGACGTACCACTGCCCCACTCAGAGACAAGATGCTTTTAAACCCATTGCTGGGGAGAGTCAGAGGTCCCTGTGCTGGGTAGAAGCTGAAGAGGGACAGAGGCAAGTCAGAAGGGCTAAGGGTATGGCAGCAGCGGTCTGTAAGAACTGCAACAGCGTTTAAGGGAGATGGCTGAGTTCAGGATGTAGGAAGGTGGACTGCAGGACTCCCTGGTTGTGACGCATGGCATTTCCTGGGATGCTGACTCCAAGCAAGTGACTTATGAGAGCAGATGGCAATCTGATTGTTTGGACTAAATGGTTTTTTTCTTCTCAAGGCAAATTTTCTACAGTTAAAAGTGTGGGGGGTTTTCCTACATGCTTCTTCACACCTTCTCATCTCTGAAAGCAGACAGCTCTGATACAGTGTAGTAGCAGGAAAAGAAGAAAAAGAAGGAAAGGGAGAAACACCCTCTCCTTATTCTGTTACTGCCAGTCATCAGAGCAAAATGCTCTTCTTCAGTCATTTTTCCTAATTCAGTCAGTGCAGTGCAATGCTCCTGAGCTGCACATAGAACAACAGGGAAAAGTAAGTGTTTGCACTTGTTGTGGAGCAATTGCCTTGGACAGACACCTTCTTTGGAGAATGCATCCCTAGCTTCTGGACAGTAAGAAGAAAGCTGCACTGTCCATCCCACCACAGCTGCCCAAATCCATGCTGATTTATGCAGGGCTTGTGGGAGCAGTTTCCTTCCAGTGATTTTACAGCTTTTTGTGCTGTATTTCTATAGTCAGTAAAACCAGATAATTCCATATGGAATGCGTCAGTGCAATGTTAGCTGTGCTATGCTGGCACCATAAGTGATCATAGCTCTTTGTTGACATGGGTGAGCATGTTCGGAAATAAGGAGCTAATGTGAAATGGGAATGTTAACTGAGAATATAAATTAATGAAAGCAGAGACACTAGAGATGAGAAGAAAATATTAAATCGTTGTCCTTGGGATTACTTTTCAAGTCCACCGCTCTAGAAGTTTGTTCCATTTTCAGCTTTGCAGAAAAGGACCTGGCAGCCATAGAGGATGCGTCGAACAAGTCAGCGGGGTGCTCTTCTGGTGAAGGTGGTCAACCACATTCTGGACTGTATTAACAGAACTGTAGCCAGCAGAACCAGAGAAAAGATTAATTCTCTGTCTCATGATGTTCTGTCTGCAGTCCTGTGTCCAGTTTTGGACAAGAAAGAGTTGACCAGCTGGAACTTCTCTGTCTGAGGACCACCAAGCCTGTTGGGGAGCTGGAGAGCATGATATATGAGGAGAGGCTGAGGGAGCTGGGTTTGTTTAGCCTGGAGAAGAAAAGGCTTTGTGGGGCATCAAACTGCTGTCTTCATCTGTCTTGTGGCATGATTTTAGGATGCCCAGTATGCAGTTCTCTGGATATCAGAGATGGCTATGTTTGCAGATCCTGCACTCCTATGATTAATCACACAATGGTCACTCATAGGAACTAAGACACCTGATAGTGACGCTTCAGGTTTGAGGCAAAACTGAGGGCTAAAGAACAACCATTACATGAGCAAATGCAATGTGTAGGATATTGCCACTGGGCAGTCACTGCATCGCACTTCCAAATAGATCCAGGCAATCTGTCTTTGCTTGCAGTGAAGATGAATGCTCAATTTCAGTCCCACTATGTCAGAGACAAGAAGCAGTGATTTTTTTCACTACCATATCCAGCCATTTCAGGACAACTCAGTTAATATTTATGTCCGGAAATTTTGTACATTGTTCATCATCTCCTATTTCTATTCTCAGGCTGGACTGACTGATTTGAAACTGTGCTGAGCAGAGGCACTTGGGATGAAGTGGTGTGAGTTCCTATTGTGCAGTTGTCCTTCCCTCACCCATTCTTGAGGAGGTTTTCCATTTAGAAGGGACTGAAGAACCATGGCATAGCCAGGAGCAGAAACCCAGAGGAACCCAGGACAGACATCCCAGCTGATGAGTCCCTTACGGCTCAGCAGAACACCATGTAAATCTGCCAGCCTGGGTCATGAAGCTTCCCAGCAGGTCTGTCCAGCTGGGGCAGAGCACAGCCTGGCGTCGCTAACCCTGCTGCTGGTTGCAGTGATGGCTCCCACAGAGCTAACTGAAGCATCTCGGCATGCCACTTGTGGGGTTTACTCACTGTGGTTACCAGCTTGGATGAGTCTGTACTCATTGTGTACACCATCAAACCGCTGGTTCATAGAAGGATTGAATGAAACCTCTTGAAAAATGTAACCAAATGTTGAACAATGGTCACTGAGTAGTAACAGATGTGACTGGACCAGTCAAGTGTTCTTGAGGGCTTGCCTTGGCATGCAGCAGCTTTTGCACTAGCATATGGCTCAATACAGTCCTGCGTTTTTATTTTCTGTATCATGGGAATGTGTTACACACTCTGAAGAGGATAGGATAAATGCTGATTACAAATGTGTTATAAATTCTAACCTGATAAGAGAAACTTGATCTTGAAAATATGCTGCAATGCTTTTTGGCACATTTCAGCTACATTTTGTTTACAATAATCTTCGGTAGAATGGTTGGATGCTTGCATCATGGTACTGTACTTACTAAACAGTATGCTTCGAGGTTATAGTTGGGCACTTTATTTGTGTGGGCAAATAAAAAGCAGGAGACCAAAGGTATAATCTTAGGAGATACGCTTAGGAACTCTGCTGAAGCACACTGCCTGCTGAGACAATGTTTTTTTGGAAACAGGAATTTTACAAACGCAGCGGGAAGGTTTCCTTTCAGTTAAGTTCTTTGTGCAGCAGTAGGCTGCAAGCAAAGTCAGGGAGTAATGTTGTTGAACACTGACATTAAGCTTAGCCCTGTGAGGGCAAGCGATGCTCTGAAGTGATTCATACCTTTCATGTATACATTTATCTACACATGCAAAATAGGAGGCAATGATACAGCCACCTTTTCTCACACGTTCAGTGCTAGGCACTTTAGATGGCTGTCAAATGCTCAGTGAAGATTACTGACTTCACAGGAGAAGTAAATTAAAAAATTTCACTGATATCCAGAATTGATTAGTCATTTCTAAACCAGTTTTAATCTGACGAAAGAAAGTGCAATGTGAGAATGGCAGCCTGCATACTCTTAGTCTTGCTGTTTGTCTATAGTGAGGCAAGTGGCAGAGCAGTATCTTTAACACAAATAAAATGAGATTAATGTCTAGAGGGCTTTGTGAATTGACAAATACGTAGAAAGACAGTAAGTATTAAGTTATCAGGACACTGTTGGCTAGCAAAGTTTCAAATCCCTGTTAGGAAAAGAGGTTGGTAATCTGTGCATTTTTTTTTACCACAGTCACAGGTCTGAGGAATAAAGGAGACTTAGAGGAAACAGGGAGAACAGTAAGAAACATTTTCTATGTCAGAAATAGCAGACCAGACACATGCTCATGTCTCATGTAGACTTCAGCGATGGTGGACTACAAAGAAGATGATGAGAATGTAACTAGGAATGGTTTGGCTGTTCTGGGCCACAGATCTTCTCCCTGGGAACAATGAAGAGGTTACTGAAAATCAGAGTTGTTCTGCAGACTTATTGTTGTTGATAACATACCATCTGACACAGTGCTTGAAAACATGGGATGCTCAAAAATGAAAGCAGCTCAAAGTACAAGGCACCATGTACCTAGTTTCTTTACTGTCTGACAGTGCCCTGTTGCATTCACTGGGCCTGAGTAAAGCTAAATCATACTTTAGCTCACTATTTAAGTTTGGAACAGAGTAACTCAGTGGATTAGTGGAACATCTCTCTGAAAACAGGGTTATAGAACACTAGAGAAAACATCAATATTGTGTAACTTAAGTTTACCTTATTAATGCCAGAAACCTTTTCACAATACCCTTATGTAATGATTTCCTGGTTTATTGCTTGTATTTTAAACAAAATTCTGCATTTAAAACATGCAATTACCAGATTCAAAATCCATATTATTTTTTTTTAATAAGTAGGGCACATAAAGCCCCTTATGTGAAGAACAGACAAGAAGTCAGTTGTTCACCTTACTCCCAGGCATCTCATTTCTGGGCAGATTATCTGATCAGTCTTATAAAGGTGACTGTAAGAAAATCTTTGCACTTTGACAGGGCAGGTATGTCACTACTATTAATGCCTTTTCTGGCAACAAGAACGGTACTATACAGTTTCATGCTAAGCTGTTTTTTCCTTCTCCTGCAAATCTCCACCTTGTACTCTGTGGTGATACCATGAATATAACTGAAGGCTCCAAATACCAAGCAGGCGGGGTAGGCTGGAGAAATCACTGCAATGCCTGGCAACACTGCTTGTCATTCAGGTTCTGCAAACAGTGCATAGGCACGTTTTCATAGAGGGCCCTTTTCACACAATAAAAAAACTGGTCAGTGCTTGATATAATTGTATTAGATATTAGAAAGCTGACATGAATATTTGCTTGGTGCAAACATCGGTCATCTCCTGCAAATTTTGTGTTTGAAAAGTAATTCTTGTCTCCCTTTTTAGAGACCATCAGGCTGAGTAATTTTTAGTCACCCAGTAACTGCACAACTTTTGGTATTTATCTAATGGGCAAGAGTGGACTGTTAGAGCTTGATGCTGTTTTATTGATTTTCTGAAAATGTATTTATTAATGTTAATTATTTTTCTTTCTTTGTTTTTTATTTTTTTTCTCCAATGTGAAAAAACCCCAACCAAACCACCACCACTTTCCTGTTTTGTTGGACTCAAGTTAGGCTCTTCCTGTTTGTGTATTTTTACTTCAGGTATTTGTTCCACCTAGAGATTAATATATTTTCTTTGTTGCTAGGACTTTCCAGGCTGATCTGCCCTTGGGAAACTTGAGCTGTCCTGAGTGAATACCAGAAAATGTCCTTTAATTTCATGGGTCACTTCCATCTGTGATCAGCCATGACATGATCAAATACCCATAATTTCAGAGACTGACCTTGCCTGTCAGAAAATATACGAGTAAAATATGTTTAATCCTTCTTGCAGCCAGAGACACAGAGACCTGAGGGAAAGACTGGCTCCAGCAGCAACGTATTTGCTGCACAGGGCGCTGAGCTGCTGGCTGCACTCAGTTACATTCCCTGGAGCCATGTGTGCCAGTTGTGAAACTACTCTTAGAGCACATGGGTATAAATTTGGTTTATACAAAGTCTGTATTTTCCAAAAAGGAGTTTAACTTTAGAGTGATTCCAAAAAGCCTGCCTAGAAAAAGCTGTTTAATTTCCCTGTGAACCGTTGGGGTCCCTGGTTATCTATAAATGTACTTTTTCAGATCCTTTAGATCACAAGAATGTGACAGACTGTGCGGAGATGCTGAAACTCCTGAGTAAGCTCTGGCTTGGGCTGATGTGGGCAGGCAGGGACACGTGGGGACACAGAGATGGACTGGGGCCCCCAGAGCAGCCCAACCCACAGTTGCAGTATTGTGCCTCAGCGAGCAGTTACCCTGCCTGGCATGCTGGAGGCAGCTCACACAGAGCCAGCCTCAGCGTCTGCATTGTGACTGCCCAGATCCTTTACATCACGGCTGGCCCTGCAGCAGATCTGCTCTTCTCTGTCTGTTCCACCTCATCCGCTCCTGCCCCGTGATGGGAATTCTCTGCTGCTTTCAGTCCCTTAAGTGTGCCCATGGGACTTAAATCCCAGGCAGGGTGTCAGTCAGCGAAACTGGGTATGGCTAATTTGGAGGGAGACTTGAGCAAGTATGAACATAATTGACACACGTCAATTGTACAGTCTAACAGAACAGATGAACATACAATTTTGCACAGGCTGCTTTTATAACAGGAAAATGCAAGCTGGTTTTGTTATGTTATCATGGAGTTTTCATTTAGTAATTTAATGTATGTACCTGCTGTCCTCTCTCTTTCAGTCTTATACATCACTTTTTCTATATGCAAGTCAGATGTTGTCATCCAACGTTTTTGCAGGAGAGAGAGAAAGAGCACAACTTGAGAAAATATTTCACAGCTGTCTTTTTATTTATTTTCTTTTTCTCCTGACATATAGTAAAGAGCTCTCAGATCTCTCTGACTAACCTTAATAAATAAATTATGAAAATAAATTAGATTATGAAAAATGTCCTGTGCCAGTTGTGTCTGAATAAAACAGTTTATATTAAATTCCATCTGAATATCTACGGCCTGGGACTAGTGGTTCAGTTACACCGCTGAAGTACATGCTTCTGCTGGCCAAGTTTGCTGTGGTGAAGGGCACTCAACAGGTAGGTGGCCCGTCAGTCACAGCCTTTCAAGGGCCAGGACACTTGCTGCCTCTGTCTTGCTGAAGACAAGAGAGCCCATTCTGACTGCCCAGCAGGACTCTCGGCAAGACAGCAGGAACAGCTCCCGGTCCAACCCAAGTGATTGCAAAATAAATGATCCAGGCTAATGCAGAGGAGAGTTGACTCCATTTCATTTCTAAAGCTTTTGTCTTTAAACTCTCTCATTGAAAGAAAAGGATTTAATATATCAACACAAGGGCAGATACACGTTAACATTTCAGAAAACAATTAAGGGAGCTATCAAGACGAAGATATTTTAACAGAAACATTTGGAGGTAATGTATCATTGGAATAATGTTTCTGCTAAGTATTAGGAACCATTTCTCCAGAACTAAGAAATAATTGGACCAGCACATACACATTACCTACTGCACAGAGAAAGTAAATTAGCCGATTGCCAGCCTGCTACCAGAATCAATGTTATCTTATTCATACATTTGCTGCTTGTTTAACATTCAGGGGGAAGAAAATGGAAACGATACCATAAAATCCTCAGTTTGCATTCAGGTATAGCAACTTCTATGCTGTAAAATCTGTATGTATCAGCCATCCATGGTAAAAATTCTTGTCACTTCTCCTCAGGAACAAGATGCTTTGGGACTTTATTTCTGCTATAAATCTCCAGAGGAAGCATCATTAAAGCTAGCTATTTTTGTACTCATTTATTACTCTGAACCTGATAGATTGCTTAGCACAGTCATAGCTTATTTGGACACATCAGGTATCACCTCTCACATGGTCTTTGGCTTCCTAAGCAAAACCAACAAACTAACATGTAAAATTTCAACATTGCAATGGAGATATTAGTGTTGCTGTCTCTAAGGAGTTTCCTAATGGAGTCAACTCCACAGAATACAAGAAGCTGGTAGGGAAGGGTGGGACATGGATTTAGGGGGTGTTAGGTACTCTGGGGTAACAAGTCTTGTATATGTGTCCATCCTACAGTAAAGCAAAGCTTGCTCTTCAGTGAGAATGGGGGATTTATTTAACATTTAGCATGGGGCAAGAGTATGCACGCACATAGTTGCAACACAGAGGTAGTTAATATGCTATAAATCCACAGTCTAATTTTACTTTGTGGTAGCTGACTGTGACCATGTTCAGTGGGCAAACCTGAACATCATGATGGCTCATATGCATAATCTTTATCCTCTGGGAGAAATTCACCTTGCATGTGAACTGGTAAATTCCACTGAGTTTGGCTCTGCAGATCTGGTGAACAGTATTAGCACCTGCTGTTCCTCCTCATTTTTTTCTGTGCTGGTAGGAGAGACAGTTTTGCAGCCTCTACCGCGCCAGCTGTGGAGGTGTGCTGCGGCCAGGCGGGTGCTCGGGTGGGGCAGAGGCAGAGCAAGGTGCTGCACAGCCAATATGTGAGCTGTAGCTCTAGGAGTAAGATTTTGTAAGGATGTCTGGGGGGAGGGACAATATGGCATCAGCTTTGGCATTTTGGCTTGGAGTAGTGTGGTTTTGGAGAAAATGCCCTGATAAACCAGCCAGCTGCACACTTGCTCATTTTGCAAAGTGGATCTACTGTGAATGCAGCTTCTCCAGGAGAAAACAGCCCTGGAAGCTCCACCTGAGGTGCAAACCATCTCCTGACAGAGAAATAAGGGTCCAGATGCATGACAGGTCTCACATGCATGCCTGGCAGGAATGTTTGGTCCAGAGCTGCTATGGCACAGCATTACTGGATAATGAAGATACAGCTGCTGAAAGCTAGGTGCCGTATCTGTAACAATTGGCTTTAGAGGAATAGTCATTATGTGCGGTGATATGGCAGAGAAAGGGGCAGAATTTCAGAGAAGGGCTCAGCAGGCAGTGACATCACAGACTGTGGAATTTGTCTGAAGGGGAGGGGGGCAGAGATAAGTCCCTGACCTGCCCAATAAAGGACAAGCACTGGCTGCATGGCCTTCGGCTGCGACTGCCTTCCCAGAGGGTCACTGCTGCCTTTGGTGGCTCTGGGCCCTGACTCACCCACTGAATGCTCATCACCTGCGCTCTTGCACAAGCCAGCAGGTCAGGCGATCTCTCCCGTGCCCCCGTGCAGCTGTACAGCCAAGGCAGCAGATCCGTGGGCTTTCATTTCTCAGTAGGTCATGTTTTGGCCTGCAGAAACAAAGAAGCGGGCAGCCCTCCAGAAACGAGGGTGCGTTTAAATGACTAAAAAGTTGGGGCTGCTCAGTGCTTGCCCAGGAGCCCTCCAAGCAGGGGCAGCGCCAAGCCCAGGCAAGCAGCAGAGCTGCCTGTGCAGGAGCAGTACAGTGGCTGTGGGCTTGCTGGCTCTTGGCCGGACCTGCCCTTGTATTACTGGTCTCTGACAGCAGCTCCCAAACGTCACTGTTGCCTGAGCACTAGGTAGTAATATAATAAATTAGCAAGTTACCTCATCAGAAGTCTTCTGCCTTGATTTTGCACATGAAACCTGTCATCAAGTATCTTGGAATTTATTGTTAGCTCTAACAAGAAACATTTTTTAAAAACTAGGGATTTACACATCTTAATTCACTACACAACTTAGATAATCTTTTGTGGATTTTGTTTTCAATGCTTAGGATAAAAATCAAAAACCAAATTCCCATTTGCAGTAAAAATGACATTTCTATTTTACTGTGTATTTGCTGAGGAAGTCAGTACAATATAAAAGCATAAAGTTTTAATTATAACTGCATAAAGCCGTGGGCCAGAACCTCCAGAGGAGATACTTGGTCTGCTGGGAAAAAGAGGAGCGTGCCTGCAGAGGACGTTTCATTTGCCAGCCCAGATTTCCTCCAGTGTTTCCCAGAGATTCAGTGTAACATAAACCTGCATTTAGATGGTAAAAAGGAAAATAAGGAAATAAAATAGCTCTTGCTTTATGTCCAAGTGTCTCTTTCCACGACTTTATTCTTGGATCTGCCCTCGGTTCCTATCCTGTGGTTACTTTAATATGAGACTTTGTTTAAACAAAAGGACTTAGGGCAGGCCTCCCCAGCACTTGGGTAGAAACTGATGATTTAGAGCAAATTAGGTAGTGGCAGCCCAAGCCAGCAACTTTTATAAGTAAAGACAGGCTTGTGGAGAAACACTTTGACTGCTGCTGTGGAACATTCTGACAAATCTGTGGGAAAAGTAGTTAAACAGACTTTTGCAAAGATCCTGGAATATAGAGGAAAAATACGTATCTGCATATATATTTCATTGCTGGCTTTCCAAGGCTGATGCTCTTGTTCCGCAACAGAGAGTCCCTTGATTTCACATGGTTTGAGAGCAGCCAGGCTGCCAGGGAGCCTGGAGTCGGGGTCTGCATGATAGCAGAGACCGTAGATGTTCTAAATGCTGTCCCTTTTACAGCCACTGCCTGCTTAGCTGAAGGGGTAAGGCCATTGTCCCAGCTCTCTCAGCTTTTCCTCAGAGGAGAGATGCTCCAGTACCTCCATCAGCTTTGTGCCCCTCACTCAATGTCTTCTTCCCAGGAGTTACAATATTCTCTGCCACTGCCTTGGAGTCATTCTCATGATATTCAAATCTCCTTTGACTCTTCTGCTGCTTGTTGTCATCTGAAGCATGCCTTTGCTCTGCTGGGATACCTGGTTCTTCAGGCTCTCAGTTCTGTTGTTTTGGGCTATTTCTTCCTTATATCTAGTCTGAATCCACCCTCTTTTAGTTTAAAACCATTATCCCTTGTCCTAGCGCTACAGGTCCCATTAAAAAGTCTGTCTCCATTTTTCTTATAAGCCCTCTTTAAGTATTGAAAGGCCACAATAAGGCCTCCCTGGCGCCTTCTCTTCTCAGGCTATTCATTTTTTCTGTACTTCCAGTCACTCCTTTACATTGTTTAGGCCTTTCCAATAACAGCATCAATCTGTCAACATGAAGTCCACAGGACTGTACATAGAGGACAAATAGTACAGAGTTTTCTTAGTCCCCATTCTGGCACATCCTTTTTCCAAGTTTGCATGGCTGAACACATCCATCACTTTGCAAAAGAAGTTCCTGAACTGCTCTCAGAAGCTCTTTCCCCCAGCAACAGAAGGTACCCATCCATCTCCTCTGCTGTGTGCCACAGGCTCTGGGCACAGGCTTGTTATCCCAGGGCAATAACTGCACTAAACTGCCATGGCTTTATTGACATAGTATAAAAGCTCTAAGAGCAAAAACTGGTATAATTTTTTAAGCATGTAATTTTTCTTTGCAGGCAGGCATCTGCAGTGGAGGATATGGGTGGTTTTCTGTCTCATTTCATGCAAGACATCAGGTTTTGCTTGTGAATCATGCATTCCTCTTCCAGGGATTTATTGTACTCTGTGCACTCCCGGGATGTGTTTTTGGAAAGCTAGACTGGTGAATGCTATGAACCCTGAGATTATAAAGCAGAATTATTTCTAGTTAACCAAAAGAGTCAGTAAACTTCTTTGCTCTCGAGCCCAGCAGGAGGGCCAACAACAACTTCTTTCAGCTTAAGCTGGCTCTGACTCCAGGAAAATTAATTCTATGAACAAACAGCAAGTCAGTAAAGCATTAAGTAAGAAGCATCAATAACCACTGAGGACAACGGGATTGGCAGGCCAGCAGTTCCTTGAATCTGACCTGCAGAGCCCTGAGATCCTTATTGGTGTGGCAGAGTCATTCATAAATTTTTCTGCTTGTAAAATGTTGCAAAACAGCTAAGAAATGCTTTAAAACTGTTCAGAAAATAGCAAAAGCTGAAAATTTGTTGCTTGTAAATAAGGCACATAGAATGTTTTCCCATTAGTTGCAGTCTGTTTACAGGTGGAGTGGAATGTTCCTCATTAAAAGCCAGAAAATATTGGAAGGTATCTGAAAAATAATTGTCCTGTTTAAAATTCACAGTGTGCTCTGTGGATTGTATTTTAGCAGATTGATTTTAATGAGAAAAGTCATTGTTTCTTTAAAGTAAAACTTTCCTTGATCAATATTCCACAATGTTTCTGGTAGAATAAAAAAAAAAAAAGCTTTTTTGTCTAGGAGAAGAATTCAGAGAGCTTTCCTATAGCACCCAAAGCCATCCTCACTTGCCCACACTGGCAGCTAGGGCAGTGTCCTACCTATGGCATGGTCTCAGCTCTAGTTCAGGTAGTTTAGACACAGACTGAGTAGCTTTGGGACAAATTGTTTCACTTTCCTGTGCTTCAGTGTCTGCATCTGTACGCTGGGGATAATTATTATGAGCTGAGGGCTGGCTGAGCATGTGCCAGCTGAAATACAGCCGGTATATGACTATAAGTCAGTCATCTTACTCCATAACTAGTGGCCTGCCCAGGGCCCGTTGGGCTCTCCTGCACGGCAGTGGGCTGCACGCCAGGATCTCCCCTTGAGCGGGGATGCCTCTCAAGGCTACTTCTCGAGGCTGAGAGATTCCTTGCCACAACAGATTCTCGGTAAGTGATTAACAGCATGCTAAACTGTGAAATCTTAGCTAAGTGATATAAAGGATTGATTGTGCATATATAATCCTTCAGACAAACTGTTGACCAAGTCTGGGACTAGGATTGGATTCAGACGCACCTAGGCTCCTCTCTGAGAAGGAGTTTAGAGAGCAAGGGGGTCCTGTCTGAACCTTGCGACTCAACAGGAGGGTCTCCCTGACAGTTTTGTCTGACCCTGTCCTATATGCAGTAAATAATCAAGCGTACTTTGCCATCGAACCTTGTTAAATCACTGCCACATTTACCTTTGAACTTTTTTTTACTCACTGTTTTATATCAATAAAGTATATTATTGCTTCTCTCTTATGAGTGTAGTGTGTAACTCTGACTCAATCCGCAACAACTTTTCACTGAGTCAGTGGTTTTAGGAGCCTGGTCTCATGCTCTCGAAGGCTCAGCTCTTCGTTAGTCCTCCTTTAGATGCAAGCATGAAAGGGCAGTGAGCAGTTTTCTTAAAGCTAGAGATGAAATACCCTGAGTGCAGCATCTCTCTCTTACAGACACAGAGCCTGTGAGCACTGGCCCTGCTGTACTTGCAGCTGGCAGATGAGCTGGTGGCTGGTAACCAGGGACAAATGAGAAGAACTTCAGCTCTGCTTCGCTTCCCTCTGAGTCCAAGGCTGGACCCAGCTCTGGAGATGCAAAGGATGTGCAAAACAGCTAGCTGCCCACATTCCCAGCTGTGGTGGGTTAACCTTAGCTGGATGCCAGGTGCCCACCAGACCCCTCTATCACTCCCCCTTCAGCAAAATAAAGGGGGAGAATAAGATGAAAAACTCGTGGGTCAAGATAAAAGCAGTTTAATTAAAGCAAAGGCCAAGGCCATGCACAGGAACAAAAGGTAAACAAAGATGTTATTCTCTACTTCCCCTCAGTAAGCAATGTCCGGCCACTTCCCAGGAAAGCAGAGCTTCAGTGTGTGCAGCAGCTGCTCCCGGAGACAAACACAGCAACCAGTGTCTCCCTCCTCCTCCCTGCCCTTGGCTGTTATGGCTGAGCTGATGTCACATGGTATGGAACAGCCAATCCGGGTCAGCTGTCCCGGCTCCGCCCCCTCCCAAGCTGTGTTACAAACACCCTGCTGGCTGCCAGGGTGACACTCAGCTCTGGGAGGGCTGCTGTGGGATACTGACTGCAGCTCAGCCAGACCCCGTACACCAGCACAGAGATAAATTGTCCCGTGTTTTGGTGCCAAGGAGTCATAGGAAGCACCACATGGAAAAGAGATCCCAAGATCAGGGCCTGACTCACTGTTGTTATCAAAATCAACTGCCCAGCACAGCTAACTCACAGGGAACAGAGCATCCTCACCAGCGTGCCCAGGATCAGAAAATCCCAGTGGAGTCAGAGAGATGCATAACATGTTGCTGGGTTGGGCCTAATGCATGATAACAGGAAATGAAGAGAAAATAAATGTTAAGTGTAGCTTTTTTACAAAGCAAAGTAGATAAGATGAACGTTTCTAGGCAACATACATATTTACATGTATATATAGAATTTGTAAGTATAAAGTTGATATATATAAATCTGTGTGTATGTGTACATTTACTCAATACAGCTAAAGGTTAGTAACATCAATACTAGAGAGCATTATTGCACTAACAAAATCCCAACAGAAGCACTTCTGTACCTGACTGTGTGACAGAAATGGCTCATCTCCTGCTGGGTTTGGACAGTCTAAATACAGCTCAAAAGGTGCTTCTGACACACTTGTCTCTCCTGTTCGGTTGTCAAATGTACTCTGAATAAGAGTACCCTGAAGAAAGGGGTTTCTGTGCCCTCAACATGCAGTCCTTCTGGTGAAGTAAATGAGAAAACAGCCTTGGAGAGCGTGACTCATCTGATCTGTCAAGCTGAAACCATTAGGCAGAGACTAGGCAGATGGAGACGGTAATGTAATTCAGGCTAAAGAGCCATTTAAAAATGAGGCTGTGTCTCATCTTTTTCATATTTGGTCATTCAGTTTAGGTAAATTCTTCTCAGTGGCTAGGACACAAACATTTTCCTCACTGTTACCTACCCCAAATCAGCCAAGACGAAGCTGCACTTGCTCTCTGTGTGCTTGGTCAGTGAAACACCGTGTCTGGGCCACCATCCTGCCCTTAGCACGTAGTTAGTGTGTTAGCACTCACAGCTCAGCATCCGACACCCGCAGCCTCTGTCTTGTGAAAGAGGACGGTGCGATACTCCTGCAACACAACAGGTAAAGATGAGTGAAGTGGCTGTTCTCTCAGTTCAGCTTGTCCCAGGGATGAGGAAAACCATATGCTTTCCTTTCTTTCTTTAAGTTGGTCCAGTCAAGTCTGATACTGATTTCTACAAGGGCACCAACAGATCCAAAATCAATAGAAACCAGCAGCATCACAAAGTGTGTCCACACAGACTTGAGTCCTGCTCTTGAATTAACAGGGGACACGTGCACCTCAGTGGGGAATCCTTCCTAGGAACCACCACCCTCATTAGGTCAGTACATGTACCTGCCGGAGAACCCAGCCCTGTGTTTTCTGCATAATGAACCCCCTCCAGTTATTGAATGCTGCTATTTTCAATATACTACACAAGCTTTGGATCCTTAGTTTTTCAGACATGGTCTGCTTTGCCTGATACTAGTATATACATATATTGGTATATCACTTTAGCTACAAGCCAGTATGGTTGATATTTTGCTCCATGTGTGAAACCAAGTGGAGAGTGGAGAGGCAGCCCCAAGGGTTTTCCCATGCATTTGTAACATTGCCAGGTGAGCTGCTGCAACCAGGAAGAAATTAACCATGCTGCCTCCTGGCAGTTGAAAGTGCAGTGGCATATGGGAGTTGCATCTCTTTAAATCTTACCTCAGGGTCCTATTCTTTCACTCTGCTTTTATTAACAGGTTCCTGATTTTCTTAAGGCAAATTTCCATATTTTTTCTAATTATTTATTGGTAATTAAGAAGTACGGAACTATAACGGTTTTAATTTGTCCCAAAAATTACTCCTAACAGTAATATCTCAGTGAATAGGATGTAGCACGGCATTCAGCTCACCTCCAAAATCTCAATGTTCCATTGCTTTCAGGTGACTCTGAATGGATGGCAGTTACCCATCTGTCCAGGCAGAGTCCTTGCTTGCAGTCCTGTCATGGGTGATGCTCCACTCCACGGCTGCCTCACTGCAGAAAGCTTCCTCCTGTACCTGGGGCAGAATGTGTCCCTGACTATGCAGGTGCAGATTGGTTTTTCAAAAAGTCACACCAGTTTAACAGGCAGGCAGGCAGCGGTGCCAACAACCCTGCAGCTTGTGTTTGAGAGGGTTTGAAGAGGGGTGACCAGTCTATGGCCCTGGAGCCACAGGCAGTGTATAAACTGCTCAAATCCCTGCTCATCCCACAGCTGCCTCACGCAGCTGGCTCTGCTGGCGTGCAGGCTGTGGGGAGCGCTGGCATCGCCAGGGCTGGAAGGAGACAAGCTGGCAGGAGCTGTGGCAGCCAGCACAACCCCCATTAGTTCCACGCCGCCCCACACCACACCGAGACCTCAGGGTGTTACAGACAGGTCCTTCAGCTGTCCCCAACACCCCCTCCCTTGTCTGTGGCATATGTCCTGTGGCTTGCTGCCTTTTTGGTACTTGACTGTTCAGGCCAAAAAGGATGGGCATAACTCAAGTAATGTAGGAGGAAACAGTGGTTTCATGTCCCACCTACTGCTTATAATGAAATCCCACTTGTACATAACTAAGCTAGGAAGTAGTACACATTAAACTATTCGAATAATAGGTATTTATTTTCAGTGCTATTTTCATTAAATATTGGTATCATATATCCATGTCTGAGGTAATAAATTAAAAGTAAATTCAAGATTTCAGTCCCGTATTTGTGCTGCATATTTTTTCTACCATTACACATAATTTTGAAGCAAACACACATAGTCCATAATTCTCAATGCAGGTAGAAATATTAACACAGTCACTTTTCTTTTCACTATAATTTTGCTGAGAATGGTTATTGCATGATACACTTTTAATAGATGTTTTAGTTATATTAGAGTTTTCTATTAAATCACACATACCGTAGTTATAGGAAGATGGTCATGAAGATGTGCTTTGAGCCAAGGAAGGCAAATATTGAATCGGAGTGATAGCACATACTGCAGGATTATTGTCTGCCTGCACTAGAGCCCAGATCCAGCAAAGCCATTTCAGTGTGTGCTTAGCTTTAGACATACGAGTCATTTCAGTACCATCCTTGGTCTTAAGTGCTGAATCAAGGACTAAGACAAGTCTGCAGACCTAATTTCACAGACTTCTTTAACTGTGTGTTATCTCAAAACAGTTTTGCTGGTTTCATATGTCATAAGATATTTAGTAATGACCTTCGTAAGATTTTTCGTATCAGTGAAGCACCCATGAAAGTTTCTAACCTGGTTCATAAATACACTATGAAAAAATAAGCAGCTACAATGACTCTCTTCTACACATTTTGTTAAAAGTAACACCTGGTTTGAAAAGTTATTAAAGTAATTTTTCCCATGGTAAAATATATTTAAAAAAATAAACTCTTCATTACATCATCTTCCATCAAACATATAAGCTCATTAAAGGGCAGGGCATACCTCAGGTATTTTCATTTATAAACACAAGAGATTGAGTGTATCAATCTTTTTGCACTTAAATGCTGGTGGTAGTAAGGCCCTTTCAGCTAAGTCTCCATCAAGCCCAACATTAGTGAGCTAAAGAAACAAATAAAATTTTGCTTGCATATAACATTTTCGTAATCCTGAATTGAAAAAAAATCTTCTCCACTTAGAAAAAAACTCTTATTTAACTGCTGCCCTTAAAAAAGTATACCTCACTTCCGTGTTGGTTTAAGTTTAACCAGTGATTCTGAATGCAAAGGATTTGAACACTCACTAAAATTACTGTGGCATGCCATCAGACTCTTAATGTTCAGAAATTGTGCTAATCCCCATTTAGGGTCAGGAAGCTACAGTTTAGAGCTAGAGCTAATGGTTGTCTTGGTGTTAAAGGTCTATTTCCACCAGATTTTCTTTATTCTATTTTGCAAATGACTG
The DNA here is from genome assembly GCF_000699245.1 of Pterocles gutturalis. Classification (NCBI taxonomy): domain Eukaryota; kingdom Metazoa; phylum Chordata; class Aves; order Pterocliformes; family Pteroclidae; genus Pterocles; species Pterocles gutturalis. Next base: position 20,243 of record NW_010131035.1, read on the forward strand.
ACAGTGCTCATGATGTGATCCTGAAAAACTGTTTGGTCTTATTACCAAAAGCTATAGTCTGTGTGAAAACTCTCCATGCTCATGCAGTGAATTGCATCGTTGGTGGGACCATGGTCCGCACTGCAGTGGGAAGGTGCAGCTGTGCAGCCTGGGGTCTTCAGTACTCCACTGAGCTCACAATTGCCACTGGTTCATCAAATGTTGCCAACCTTATCTGCTTTGGGGTAGGGATGGAGAGAATTTCCCCTGTGTCAGTTGGTGAGTGAATACTGTCGTCTATTATGTTTGAAACTTCCTCCTCGTGATCCTCATACAGTGTGTTGATGTGCAGCAAAGGGTGGGCTGCATTGCAGTTCATGGCAGGTGTTGGCTCTGGTTTGACTTGGTTCAAAGTCATACTCGTTGCAGCAGCAGTTGTGGCTATATGGTTGTGGTTACATGTGACAAAAGCCCCGGCAGCAGGCACAGTTCTGCATGTCTCAGATGAGTACAGGATCTCTTTTGCAGGATGAGGGGTGTCTAAAAGAAAACAAACCAGACAGTTAAAAGACAGACTTTCACCCTCCCAGTCCATCAGAGAGGATTGAAACCATAAAAGTCATTGGCAGTTTTGCCACTGATTTCAGTGGGAGCAGGAGTGGACCCAAAAATGAATTTTTTTGGGACCCTCTGAGAATCAAACAGGACTGTTTCAAAACAACCGGGTTGTAAGCTCAGGGAAACAGGACAAACAGCAAATGGGTTTTGTAAATCTTGCTCTTTTTTATGCATGCTCATGCTTCCTTATGTGAATGGTATTTTCGTCAAATGAACAAAAAACAACTGAAAAGTATCTTTTATTCTCCCCTACAGTCTGGCAGGTGTTTTATAAATGTTAGGATTTAAAGTTTTGACAAATGTTATGAATGTTGAAATCCACAGGATGGAATACAAAATGCACTGATATTTTCAATGTGAAAAAATAGTGGTTACAACATTGTAAGCCACTTGTCTTTAGAAAGAACTTAGCAATTTGACATTAACTGATGTCTCTTTCTAGAAATTTTAAGTCTACCTTACCTGATGGACTGCAATGTAGGTCTAACTCAAAAGCAAAGCTGAAAATTTTTAATGGGAATGGGGAGTAACAGAGCCCCAAAACTACAGTAATTATTTTTTTACCCCTAAAATATTCAACCACTAATTTAGATAAAAGTGATTGAGACCAGAAAATCCCAGTAGTTTTGAGGATTTGAAATCAGAGCAGGTGACTGGATAAGGAATGCTGTAGAATAGCTCACATGCACATTGGGGAGTTGGAGGGCTCTAAGGAGCATAAGGATTTGGAAGTGACAGAAACTTTTATACCTCAAATCACTTCTTTGCTGGGCAGTGGGGTGATGGTAGCTGTCAGTCTGTCGAAGCCCAGAGGGAGGTCTTAGCTTGTAATGAGATGAGAGCCATTGCTTTAAGTACGTACAAATCTTTCTGTAACTTCAACTGCATAGTGCTTCTTTCTTATATCGGTAGCTTACAAAAATAAACAAGAAGATATCTATCTATCAGGTTATCTACCAATCTATCACTGTTCCTAGTGCTCACATGGATTTTCCCATCACCCTAGCACCTAACAATTACTGATATATTTGAAACACTCCTTTGAGGTAAGAAAGGGACAGGATTTCCAAGACATACACACAGGGAACTGAGGCACAGAAAGAGCATCTCCTACGGGGCCACACAGGAAGGGAACGGCAGAATTCCTGAATCCCTGACCTGCACTTCAGACCATCCTCTGCTCCACGAGACAAAGGGCAATTTAAAACATTTCTTGCGTGAACAACAATATCAATGATATGAGCTGTGATTTCCAACGTGACAAACACACGCCAACCCCCAAGAATTGGTAGTTAATGAGAATTTTTTCTACAGAGATTTTTAACTGCCGTTAGCACAATTTCTCACAGGCCCCGAAGAAGTGGCTAATACTAGTCAGAGTACTGGTCATCTACAATGGCAGTTTCCATATGACTTGAAAACAAGGCAGGTTTGAACATGGCAGGTGCTGGTGGAGCAGGAGGGGTCTCATGGAGGCCAAACCCTCCTCATTTTCTTGGCAAGGCATGACCACATTCGTAATTGTGAAAATCTGCTAACATTTGAAAAATTGCCTGCACCATCACCCTGCAGGCTGTCTTGTACAGCTCTCCATGTAATAATGCTTATCCTCCATACAACTGTTAAAGAGAGAGAACCTCTATTTCTGTGACCTACAAGCCCTAAGATAATTAGCTATCCTGAAATATAGCAAGGTAGGTAAAACAGTTCAGATAAGCTTTGAGTTCCTGAAGATGACTACGCAAATGGTCTGTGGAGGTGGTATGGGCATTATGGCATACTGTACCTTTGAGAGAGGATGTAACGTGTACTACGACATTCTCTTCCTGGTTTAAAAATCCACCCTCTTGGCTTTTTGATGTAGGCATCGAGGGGATGGCTTGCATCTCTGGCTTAGGTTTTTTGCTACTAAGTATATATGGATGAACATCCAAGGAAAAGTGTCGTGTGTGTTTTTTTTCACTGCTTGTGCTTGGGATGGAGTTTGACTCGGTTTTATGAGCAGATGATTGCTGTGAGTTTTTTGCAGTGGACTCTAACAAAGGAGCTATAAGGCTGTCTGTTGCTGTTTTTCTCCGCACAGGCTTCGGTTTTTCAGGTTTATGGTTTTCAACCTTCATAATGGCTAACTGTTCCTTGAATGGCTGGGGAAGGGGGTTGGTAGTGGGGATCCATTTCATCTTCTTCCTTGGTCTCTTAATGATGAGCTGCTCGTTAGCATCAATGTCTGCTGGATCAACGCTTGGGTCTATTGTTTGGATCCCTGAATCACGCATGGTTGGAGTGGCATCATGATTGGACTGGGCCAACGCTGCAAGCAGCTGGCGTACCACGTTGTCATACATCAGATCGCTTTCATTTGTAATAAAATCCAGACGGTTCAATGATTTTATGTGGTCACGATTTTCATTACAAAACATGGCCAAAATATTGATGTCACAAAACTGAGACTTCTGCCACTGTTTCTTGGTCTTTATTCCAACTTTGTTCAGTTTATCAAATATGAAGTTGGACTTGCGAAATATGAAGAGGTGAATCAAGTTGATGAGGATTATCAAGTTCATAAAGCAGAGAAGAACGATATCTACACCAGCAATAATCCGCTGGAGCTGGACAGATGGAAGTTTACAGTTCACTCTGATGTGCAATTTGGAGCTGCTCGTTTTGTCTGGAGGCTCTCCTAATGCACATGTAAATTCATTTTGCTTCTGTGTAGCATAGTAGGTGGATAAGTATGTAATTGGTATGATGCTTAAAAAGATGATGAACAAATGTCTTGCAAGATAAAGCTTAGCTAAAAAGTTACTTCTTCCTCTTCTTTCCAGGTATTTCTCAAACAAGTTCTGTTCAGGGCTTTTTTCCTTCTCTGCATTCTCAATGATTTCTCTCTTCTCTCTCTCGGTGATCCCCGGGCCTTTGGACTGAATCTGTTTCTCTATTTTTGGTGCCCGCCCTTCAGCTGCACGGTGGTAGCAGTTATCAATCTCCTGAAGCAAAAAATTAAGCTCTGAAGTCAGTCGGGTGGAGGCCAGAAATTCCCAGCCCAGAGCTGGAATGTACATTATCCCAGCAAAAGCCAGCAGTGCATAAGGTAGGAACTTATGCTCAAACAAGGAGGGCCAGTGGCTGGCATCAACTCCTGGCAAGGCATCTTTTAATTCTGTCCAACAATATCCTCTGGCATACAATGCTTGATCGCGGGTGAAGTTGTGTGGTGTGTAACAGTATATTGGCTCCTCTATAACAGAGAGAAAAGTCACTGCTGTGCATTTAACCTACAAAAGGAGCTCTGGAAAATAAACATTTCCAATTATATCAATTTTATTTTACTGTATATTTGCATGACCGCGAAGCCCTCCATGTCTATTAGACAGCTCAGCCTGCATACATCTTCACAAGCCTCCAGGCAATACTATTTACCTGGAAGTTTTAGAATGAACCTGAGCTAGAAATGTCAGCAAGAAATACTTATTTTGTTTTAGTTACCTTTCTGAGAACAATATCCTAAGGAACTGTAACTTAAACTCTGTAAAGCTAAAACATCTAATATCCACTATACAGTAGCTGAGGATGTTATGTGCAAATGCTGAAAGGCTCATTTATATGAAATTTAAGGTTCATCATCCCAGCGAAATAGTCTTCTAAATACAAAAAAGTTAGATATAGCTGAAGGCAATGTATTAAATCCTTATTAACAAAGTCTACTCATTGGATATGGTAGAAAAAATTGAAACGTAGAGACACAAAAGCATTCAGTCAACTGTATCCCTCTCAGCTAACACTCTTGAATTAAAGTGTGACTGACCAGGACAGGATCTAGTGTGTTAACTGTATTTATCACTATGAAAATTTACTTCTACATTTTAAACACTAACATTGTTTTTTACACAGCGTGCAATTAAATGGTGGAACTCGCTGTCACACAGTACTATGGAAGAAACAAATACTGTGGATCAAGAAAGCCATCAGACAAAGTCACGGAAGAAAAAGCATAGCAAGGACTGTTAAATACAGATAGTGATGCCATTTTTCTCTCCCAACATGTGTAAGCCACAGGCTGCTGGAGGGTGGAAAGGTGTATCAAAGGAAGTAAACACCATATGCTTGTGTATTTTAATACTCTTTCTTAATCATTCACTTTTTGCCATCATCAGAGATAGGATATTGGGCTACAAGACTTTTTTCTTGACCTGGTAGATAAGTTATGTTCTGATACAATTACATTTTTCTAGCAATACATGAAAGTAAGACAGAAAAGTTTGTGAAAGCTAGAATAGTATTAACTGCTCAAGGAACAATGACCATTATCAAAACACCCTCTTCAAAGAGGAAGACCACATTTTCACGTAGGTAGAACATGCAGGTAGAACAAAGGGAATGTATTTTACAGTGTTATACCTTTAAAAAACTTCCTAAAATGAGACTCATAGGAAGAAGGCATATTCTCTTGAATTGAGAATTGCTCAAGAACACCGAGCTTGCTCCAGTTCTGAACAGTCTACAATTCAGATTGAGAACAGCTCACCGCAAGGAGCTGGTGGTACTGTTCTCTTAATAATACAAATAATTAAGAGAAATAATAAAATATTATGTCATTTGATAACAATAAATAAATTATTAAAATTAATAGGCAGGCAAAAAAACCTAATCCAGAGGACTCCTTACTTGACCAACTACTCATATGCAACCAAATCAAAAGCATTTACTAATTCTTTGGTTTCTACCAAAAAAACCTCTTCTGTGACCTACAGAGTTCTACATGCTGAGGACTGCACCAAAATTGTTTGGTTTTTGGTTGTTGTGGTTTTTTTTTATAATTATTTTCTAAAAATACAACCAATTTAAACAGAGTTGATAGCATAAATGATGCTACCCAAGACAGCATGTAAACAGGCATTTCTTTAAAATAACTTTTGAAGACTATTTTAAAATGACCTAACTTCAACCTCAGAGGAGAGATTAAAGCACTTTGTTACACAGCTTCCCATTTAGACTATTTTAATGTACGTAGCCATGTGCTACAAGAAAAAAAGCTCACTGACTCTTCATTTTCAGTAATTGCATGCCCTCCCAACCTTATTCACGCAGGGATGCATACAAAAAATTTCAACTCCCACTATCAAAGAGTTACTGTATGATTTCCCAGGAGACAAAGTAGATTCCTATGTGAAAATGTTCCCATGGGGAAAAAAAGGGAAAAGAAGCGTGGTACATTTCTCATAAGCGGAAATGTTTTGAATTGGGTGTCCCTAAACTCAGTAGAACCTGACAATATGAAACCTAGTTTCCTGTGACATACATGGGTTCATGTCTCCTAGGTCTCAACATCACGAATACTTAGGAAAACAGCAACAAGTATTTATATAAATCATCCATAAGGATTATTTTTGGATTCACGTATCAGTTGCTACTATCAAATAAACTGTGAACAGTTCTCTTCAGTTCTCTTCACTGAGACCTGAAAGCTAAGGTGACTTCTGCCAAAATTGTATATATACAACAACAATCAAATATATATTTATTTTATAAATAAAAAAGGAAACAATCAAAATGTCTTAACATTTACATTTATCTTGGACAGATCACTTAACGACTAACTCTGCACTCTGTCCATTGCCACTGCTTCAGTGAAAAAAGTCTGAAGAGCTTCGCGTCAGTTTGGACTGAACAGCTTCATTAGAGGCTGCTTCAAAAATGGGGCTGCCCAGCCCAGTAAAGGAAGCAAATGTCATTTTACAGGAATTTGTTTGCTTTTCAGCTGTTAAACATGTTTTTAGCTGCTCCCATTGCCTGGTAAGTTGTGAGAGATCTCTAATTTATTGGGATAGCTGAGCGTGGTGTCCCGTTCTTATTCAATGTTTTGTTTTTTATTGATGCTAGTCGAGTATTTTCTTTGTGTACTCGTTAAATTATGATTTTCATTATATGCCATGTAAATCTCAAGACCCTTCAGATGAAACCCTACCCTCAGTGAAGTCAGTGGGACTTCTGATAACTGATTGAAGTGGGGGCAGTGGGGTTACAATACAATTTTATTCAAATGCTGTTTTCTAATATGTTTGAGCCATACACACTGCCACTAACTTGGGTAAAGTTACTCCCCAGGGGAATTTAGCTTAACCTCAGCACAGGACTTGACTCACAAAGCATAGCATCAGCCTTAGGGAGCTCATTCATCAAGAAAACAGTTCAGACAACAGAGAAGAGAGGAATACCCTTCTGGACAATGATTCAAAGCAAAAGACTAGTTTAGCTGTCTCCTCGAGGAACTTGCCTCTCTTCATTGACAAGAGGCTGCCAAGCAAGTTCGCCACTACGTTTGAGTGAGCTTTTCTGAATGCTACTTCTTAGGTGATGGTGGCATTTAACACCATGAAGGTGTTTGATCCCATCATAGTAGGGTAGGGACCTGTTTCTCCTTTACTGCAATCTGTGTCAATCAGGAATACATGAAAAAGAAAAGCATCATGTCAATAACTAACCTTGTTTGTTATGGAAGACCACATGTGCATCTGGAGCAAAGGCAAAAAAAATAGTAAGATAACGAACCTGCCATCATTACTTGTAGCTGGAATACTAAACTCAGCTTCTCTGCATTAAATGTGTTAAATGTGATAAATGTGATGGGGCTTACTGTGAGATTTTTAGTTCTGATGGTCAGAGTAAAATCTCCATAAGTTCAAAGTCTCAAGGTCTGCCCTTAGGTCCATCTACACAAATGTGTTAGCTGCATGCCAGAATATGAAGTTCAATACAGTTTCAGAAAAAAATCAACAGGAATCCCTAAGAACAAATGCTGTCTTCAGTAATACTTACCTACAGTCACTGTCATTGCCAGGAAATTATCCTTTTAAATAATTTTTAAGAGACTAAGTAACCTTGTGCTAATTCTGTGCAGAAATAATTACTAATTGGAAAAAAAGTCCTTGATGTTAATATATTCTAAAGTATATTATACTTCATCTTATGCTGACTTGAGTATAAAGATGCCTACTAGGAAGCTTAGCTTCCCTTTTTCTGATACTATTAGATGATCATGGAGGACTACATCAGCTGTTTTCAACAGCTGTAAATACATTTTATGCTGCTCATTGTGCACCTAAGTAGCTTCTAGAAGTCCACAAAACTAGTCTCATGGACATATCTCACTATATTTTTGGACATGCAAAGATTATTAAATAATCAACACAGAATTGCGTTGTCAGTTGTATAATATAACTGATTAGGTTATGCCACTTGAAAAATTAAAATCCCTTGAGTGGGAAGTTTTTTCACATGGTCCATTCTGCACCATCTCATCCCATCAGTTTAAATACTACTTAAATGGTGAAAAATGACCTGCAGGAAGTATTGTGGTACAAAGGGCATACTTTAGGGGAACTGAAGAGAGTACATGGTTGCAAGAAGATAGCCAAGACAGGGAGAGGGATGAAGGAAGGGGCTATGCTCAAAAAACTCTTCAGAAATAATCTGAACAGACAGTATGGAAAGGCATGAAGGCAAAGCATGGAAGCTTGGAGCTGCTGAGCCTGCTGCTTGTTAGTAAAGGGTCCAAGAAATGCTTGTGGGCTTCCTGCAGCCACAGGTTCCTGCTCCTACTGTTTCCAGTGCAATGTCAGCCACCTCCTTTCCATGGTTCCCCAACCTCCATATACTTCAGCATATGTTCAGCTGCCCTCTTCAAGAGGCCCTGAACTAAACACCATTTGTTGGGCTGTAAGCGCTAGGCAAGAAAATATGTTAGCTAAATAAATCTCCTGCTTAATTTCACGCAGGAGACACAATACTGCAAGTTCTGAAATTCCTCAAGCAAGCGGCTGAGGTGCTGAGGTTTGGGGTTAGAACCCCTGTGAAACTCCCCACTGCAAAAATTAACCCCAGATCTGGAAATGAAGTTACCAATGGAAAAATCTGGTAACTGTTGTTCTAGACCATCCCCTGAGGTCATATCCCAATGCAGAATCATGGAAACACTGGAAGGAACATCAGAAGTTATCAAGTCCCACATCCTGCTCAAAGTAGGGTCAAGACTGAATTCAGACCACCTTGATTAGGGCTTTGTCCAGTCTGAAAACCTCAAAACATGGAGACTACAGAAACCCCCTGTGCAACCTGCTTGTCCTCAAGGTGAACTTTCTTTTTTCTTTAGGTCATGTACAGCAAGAATGGCTGATTCATGCAGAAGTAATTTTTTTCACTTTTGAGAAACAGCCATTTCCTAAATGAATGCAATGGCCAGTTCCACTAGGAACATATTAGGTAAACTATGGCTAGAAGGCTATCATTGCAATACAAGTGGCTAAAGCTCACACCTCAGTATTGCATCTCAATTGAAGGAAGAGATACCACAGTTCACCAAGGCTCTGTGGGCGTGTGCGCGCATTTGCCTATCTATTAAAAAAAAAACCTTGCAAAAAAATGTGAGCTGGTGTACAGTACACAGAAGACAGTGAAGCTGGTAGATACGTATCATTCTCCATTACCTTGGCAAAGTTAAGTTTTTACAAATCTTACAGGGAAAGTGAGTGAATTACATCTAACACAAATACTCACTTGCCCCTTTAAAATAAAGATAATGCCAATCTCTTAGTATTCAACACTGTAAAAAATTAGACCTGCTTCTAAGAAGACTTAGGTGACTTCTTGCATTGGGCAGTTCCTTTGAAGCCAATGTGATTACTTCACTGCATAAAATATGGCACGTGCACCTCTCTTTGAAGAACTGGTACTGTAGGGGGTCAATTTCAAGCTTCTAAAATATTATTATGAGCAAGTTATTTAAATAAATATGGACAACACATTTACAATGCTTTTGGTAGACATTAAAAAGCAAGAAAGGAAAATATTAGTAATAAACAGTATATTCCCCTGTATAAAAGGGCTAATGACTTTTCACACCTATTTTATTCCCAGTGAAATATTCACCCAAAGCAAAATATAAACCATAATAATAAATTGTGTATGTCTCCTGTGACCTCCAGATTTTAGAATTTACTCTAGAAAAAGAAAGCACACATCATTAATCTTCCAACTGAATTGCATGATTTCGGTATTCTAGTGCAATAATTCAGTAATGCAGAAGGAATAGCACCATTTTCTAACAGCAAGACAGAAAAAAGGAACACGGTGTTCAGAAAATATAATTAAAAATTAATAAATATGAAATTCTTGTGCTTGCTACACTAAGACAAAGGTAAGTATGCCTCTTCTGTAAAAAATTGTTCAAGGATTTAGAAGTAAACCTTCAGCATAACCACCATGGCCCTACATTGGTTACAGGCAGCAAAGCGGTTCTTAGGTGCTGCTGAACAGGCTGGATCTCGCAGCTCCTAGACAAGTGCCTAAACCCTCGTGGTGGAGACCTGAGTTAAGTATATTGATAAGTACACTTACTGAGTTAAATATACTACAGACCCACCCTGGGCCCAGTGCTTCCTAGCATTTGGTGTTCCGCCCTCTCGAAGAGGGCTGCTAAATCATCCTCAGGCTGGTGCCCAACCTGCCTATAAAGAAAAGCTGGCATTCCAGTCAAGTCCTCTGAAGCAGTCCTTGCAAGGTCCTCTCCACTTTGACTTAAAGGAGAAATTCATTCTGCAAGTAAAATCTCTGAATCTCCCTGCCCACCAGATGCTAGAACCAAGTTTCTAACAGGCAAGATAAATAAGAAACTCCCTGAATTCAGCAATAAACATCAGTATTTGACAAGGGTAGTCCTTATCATACTGCTCTCCTTACATTGTGTCACATACGTGTAAACAATCAGACATACATGCCTCATTTATCTTGGGTACTAAAAGGATCGCACAAGAAAGCAGATAGCAAACTGTTTATTTGGAGAAACAGAAGTCATTTATTTAGTAGTTTTTCTGGAATTTTTAAATGGAAAAGAAGAAACGTTCTGGATCCTCTTCTCTCTGGAAAAAAAGAACAAAAAACACTCATGTTTCTGAGATTGAAAATGTAGTCTAAGGAAGCATAATATTATCTAAACAATATACAGGTTTTCCATCTCAGCCACACAATCCACAAGGAATATGTAACTCTCTAATTTGAATGTGGTTTTAACAAATGCTGGCTAACACCCAAATTAATTCACAGCCAAAGGAAAAACTCCCTTAGTTTAACTGGTTTATTTCAACTACTTTATTTAAAGGATATTTAAATGTTAGAAATTAGTACAGCATGAGGATGGATTCCTGAAGTTACTTTTGTGTATCAACTGTAGTCATACAGTCCTATTTAACTCACGAAGTTTACTCATATGAATAAGAAAAGGAAACATTCATCAAACTAAGCCTTAACTTAGCAAGCCAATTATTAAGAACTATTATTTTTATCAAAACAAAAAGACAATACCTTTACCTTTCTTAGGGAATATTCTTTCCAAATCTGAATATAGGTTCCATGCCCATGAAGTCTTCCTAAGGTACAAATTTCTCCATGATCAACAAGGTAAGGTATAGCCTTTTTTGCCCACTCTCTGAAACCACTTGTCCTGTTTAAGAAAAAAATCTTGAAAAGAAAGTCCCTAAAGAAATGAGACAGGAAACCACTGCTGCTAATAAGTTTTTCTGGCCTATACTCTATAAGGATTAGTCGTAATGGGTAAGATGTAGATAAGCAGTTTCAAAGACTGATAGCTAACGGGTTCCCCACAGGGCTGATTGCAATGTAAGGGCAGTAGCAGGTGTCCCCGTATTTGCAATTTGGGTCTTTTTTCCTTGCAGGAGTGCTGCTTGAACTGCATATATTTTGGATCTGCAGAATCAATAAATTTTCTAGTGTATATATAAATTTACAGAACTATATTCCCTCTATGTATATAAACATTGGCTCTTCTAAAATTAGCTGGTATGCTGAAGTTCACTTACCAGCCATCTGAGGCTTAAAGACTTGTAACACCTGCCCAGGTTATTCAGAAGAGAAAGATATCTACTCCTGCTTGGTTGATATGTTGAAGTCTGTTGGAGAAGGTTATTCCAGAAATGACAACTGTTATGCAGAAGGTGCAGAAACACCTAAATGAAATCCCTTGGGCTGCTCCTATAGAGGAACGTTGCCTCAATAATGAGCTACCATCCACCATATGATGGTGGTATGCCATGCAGTATGGTGGTAACGTCACTGGAAAGAGAGCTTATTTACAGCGACTGAACTGATGAACATCACTGGGAGCATTTCTTCCAGTGCTCAAGAGAGCTCTGTGAGAACACAGAAAACACCTGGAAGGAAATTACAATCCTTGTATTTGTACGTAGAAGTGTGTTTCTGTATTATAATGTTGCTTTGTATTATGTTAAGATTTGAGGGAAGGTTAGATCTGAATTTAAAAGAATGCATTTGTCAAAATATAATTAATGAAATTCATCCAGGCAGACAGTCCTACCAAAGAGATCTGAATAATACTTGCTTCTGAATTTAGTGCTTACACGAGGAGGTGAGTGAAATTTTGCTGATGTACAGATCTTCTGCACAGGAGAAGTAATGTGTGAAAATATGTGTTTTAATATTTTCCAAAGATTAAAAAAAAATTGGAGCAATTCAAAATTTCCCCTTTAGGGAAGGAACCCCAAAGCAACTACAAATGTACCTGGACACTATGATAATGTGGACTAGAGTAACACCTTAAGTAAACTGCAAGAACATGTAAATGCCAAAGTGAAATGAACTATGAAAACCCAGAGACACTGATGATACATAAAAAAGGGTGGCTCCTTAAGTCAAGTGCAAAATACAAACATGGGCAGCAACAAGGAACAGCAGGTTTATTCTACTGCATTATTGTTATTTAATTACTAGAAGTGAAAAAGATGGCTTGTATGAGGTACCTTTTGGTATAAACACAGCACCTGGAAAACTTCATATTGAAAAAGAGGAAAAATGCCAACAGTTAGCTCATTAAGTAATTATGTTATTTTAATAACATATTATTTAGGAGGCAGAGATGGCCAGCTTACTGCTTTTTGTAAAACCAGTTCCTCTGTCTGTAGAGAAATTGTGTTTTGTCAAGTATCAGAACTGTTCTGATCTATCACAACAGAGCCAGGAGAATCAGCCTCCCAAGGCTCCCTGGGGCTCTGCCGTTTCCAGTATAGAGGTCTCCTGCCCTCCTGAACAGGCCATGGATCCTGAAAAAAACAAAGCACTTTCGCCTCAAAATGATGAAATACTTCAGCATATAACTAAAATGCTCCAGAAATATTTACTGAGCTCTGAGCTGCAAAAACCACACCATGCATCTCAGCACCTGGCTGCATCACTGCTTGGTAACTTAGAATCTGCACAACAGGCACAATGCCAGTAATGAAAAGCAAACAAATCCCCAAGCCTTGCTGTTATAATGAACTGCTGTATTTCCTAGTTCAAATGCAAGAGTATAATACAGGCCTGGGGCAAAATCCCTGATAATGGAAATATCTGCACTGATTTCAGTGTTTTTCTTAGAATAAACCCTTTATCATGGGAAACAAAGAAAACCTCTAGAAGAACCATGCCAGTCTACTGTGAAATTATTCAGGCTTTGTAATTAAATGCATACACCTACTGAAGGTGCCCACTGCAGTAATTTTTAATGCTGACAAAAGCCAAAGAACTCAGTGATGATGTGGATCCTTCTTGAAGAGTTTTACATTTCTAAGAAACAGTACAAGCTTAGATTTTTTTAGATCATGGATGCATAATTTCTATCCAGTTCAGGGAGAAAAAAGCTTCAAAATACTTCAGGGTCGCTTTGAAAAACAGTCTTGACCTTACACTTTTTTATTCACAAAGTTTCCTCTTGACTAAGATGAATGAATTAAGTAGCTCCTAAACAAAAATATTTTTCACCATCTGTTCAAATTGTTTAAGTTATCTGAAAGCATGTACTAAACTAAATCTCATCCACAGTTTGGACCTCTTCACATATGTAACACTTGGGAAGATTAAGGGTTTAACAGTGCAAACAGGGTCATTACATTTCACATGAAAAAAAGATGACGTATACGTGTCAATGAAGTTTTGAGAATGGAATTTATGACAAATATCTGTAGTGGCGAGGAACTGCAGTGGAATGATTACATGTAAGGCTCATGCATTTCCCCAAGATTACCTTTCCTTTTATCATTCAGCTGTGTAACTGCAAATCCTTAAATGACCAGAACTCACAGAAAGACAGCTCGCATATCTTGTGCTCACCTTGTGTTTGTGTGTGTGTGAACTGCCCTTACCTGCTGGGAAAAATTCCATCAGCAGTGCAAACAGCCGGCAGCTGAACTGCAGCCAGCCTGCAGTTCCTTATACTATTTCAGTTCTTTTTAAAAAATACATTATTAGAAAGCACTTAAACACAGTTGGTACTGAGACACTCCTTAAATTCTCTTATCACAGGTAGTACCACCTCAGAACCAGTTTCTGCACTGGTGTCACCACCTACATAAAACAACCTGGCCCTGTACTTTTAATACGAAGAATAATAAATTGGAAAAATGTCATCATCACTGTCTTACTGTATGTGGCTTTAAGTGCAGTCAAAGAGAAAAAATGGAAAAGCAGCTCAAAAGCCATGTAATAGATAAATCACTATATGCTGGCCACAACTTGGAACAGAAACACAAATTAGAAAAGTTGACCAGAAATACAAAATAAAACTCCATCTTATAATAGAGAAATCCTCAACATATACAATTTCAAACATACTGTAGGGTGAAATGCATAAAAAGACATTGAACTCACACTTATACTGTACTACACAGTGAACTAAGCATTGCTTATGCAAAATGATTACAAATTAGAAAACATAAAAACTTGGACTGACCCTTCAGTCATTTAACTTACTGTCTCCTTCCATTACTTCCTCATGAGAATTTTCTAGAAGGGTGGTAGAGGGCTGAACTACGTAACTGCTAAGAGACATAGAAATACAGTATTTATGAGCAACTTTTGGGTACTTTGTAGGCACTGTTTTATAAAGCTATCAAAAAAATCAATGCCAAAGCTTGGCTTTTGACTAAAGTATAAAAATCAGCTGAATGACTGTTTTGCTTTATTTTAATAAGGTAATGGTATTTAACAGCTTCTGATGGAAAAGAAAACATGACTGTGATACAGAAAGAATAATTTATACAGAAAGCAGGAGGCACTATACAAGAGGGATATGATTTAGCAATCCCTGTAATTGACCACATCAGTCCTAAAGCTTTTGAAAGTTTGGAAAACTAAATATTTCAATGTTGTGAAGGTAACACATAACAGACACAGTAACATATTCTCCTTTGGGGTCCACCACTTACAAAGTACCTCCCAAAGGCATTACTTTTGATAGAATTAGTGTCAGATATTATTGCTTCTGAACACAGCACAACATTGAACCAGAATATTTAAACCACTTAGTAAAAACATTAAACACAAACTAAGAAGCACATTGTGTAGACAAGCATCTCTTCATCTACTGGACTGCAGAGCAGCGTCTTGGAAGTTCAGCAAATGCCATGAGATGTTTCACAACAAAAGACTACCACTTGCTGCCCGTAGCACCATTGCTGGACATGGAGGACAGAATACAGCACGTGCTGGTGAAGAGCAGTATCAATTACCCAACAGCATCCTACCCATGGCTGTGGTCTGTGTGTACTAGTTCCACGGTAAAAACAGGGACAGCAGAAGAAAGGATAAAAAACACAGGGAACACCAAACAGACTCACTTCAAACTGATAATGAATGTTGCAATTCAGTAATACTCTGCATTCTGTGCATTTTAGAAAGGAAGCGAAAATGGAAAGGTGGTCTATTAAAGGACCAATCCCTTTTTATCTAGATTTATACCTCCCCAGTCTGACCACACCTTGATAGGAGATACTGAAATATCACCACTAAAACAACTGCTGAACACTGACACAGGCTGTAGCTGGACTAGAACTATGTATCCTAAAGCCTTACCTACTACCATTTAATTAAAGTTACACTTCAAATACTTTATTTAAAAATAAATAGACAAATAAATATATAAAAAGAACACCAAACCCTTTATTGTGGGAAAGGGAACAATCCAGCAGGCTCCAACACAGACAAAATAGAAGGACAAAAGTAACAACCTACACCTAGAGCCTTACAATTTGCTTCTCCACCAGCCAGTACCTGGCATAGTCACCTACTCCTGCACTGGGACAGTGCAGTACTACCAAATCTGAACTCTCCATTCATACTGGTTGCATTTTAACCTCTAGTTTTCACAAGAATAACTAACTGTTGCTAGGGAATGAAAGTCAGGCTTCTGGATCTTCAGGTATGAGAAATCAAACCTCTAAATGAGCTAAATACAAGCATGGAACTTTGCAGAGCACTACACATACATTTGCATGAGTGTTCCAGCAGATGCCTATGAATATATAGGGTATACTGGGGGATCATGCCACAGTTCTGACAGAAATTCAAACACACTGGTGCTCATATTTAAGTAACAAATCTAACTTCTATCTTTAAAGCAGTAATTTCCAAACAAAACCAGAAGAAACTGAAGTAAGTTCATTTGGGACTACCAACTGTGTGCATTGTTGTTCTCAACACGAACACTGGTGTGGGAGAGGTTTCCTTTAGTTTATGCTGCCTTCTGTAGGCATCTGCACCAGGGCTGAGAGCCCTATGACTCCAGAAAACCAATCCCACTTAAACACAGATCCATCCACTGGGTAAGAGAAACACACCTCCAAAACTTTCCTTATTATCTTCAAGGTCAACATACACTGGCCCTAAGCACAAGATATTTTATATGAAATCTGTCCATGGGCGAGTTTTAGAAAGGGAAACAACTTTCATTCTTCTCTTGTGGGTACTTGTGTGGGCTTTATTTTTGTGGGGCAGCTGACTATTGCTCCTAAATTACTTTATGATGATCTTATGTCCAGTATAAATACAGCACATGGATTCTAGGGGAATCTTTCTGGATTCACCCTGGAATTTCTGGAATTATTTCTGGAATCACTCTGGTTTGCTTGAAAAACATTAAAGGATAATTGTGAGACTCAGAAATGATAATCTAAGAGGTTAGCTGAGTGACTTTTCTCTTACAAACAAGTGCAAAGAGAGGCTGTATGCCTTTCTTTGCAGAGGGGCCAGTGTAAGAATTGTATCTTACTTCAGCCATCAGAGTGAAGTCCTGTCCCCACTGAAATCAATAGTTAAACTCTTACTGGCTCCTTTGCAGCCTGAATTTAATTCTCGGGAGCACATCCTAGCAGTGTGTATGCCCTACGCTCTCCCTCTGCAGAGAACTCAATTTCACCCAAAATGCACTGCCACCTAGTAGTGAAGTATGGAAACAAAATTCAATCTCTCAATAAATTTTGGTTATGTTACAGATTCATTTATAGTGCAAAAGCAAACCAAGGATGACAGCCCATTTCTTCACACTGAGTCAGACTGTAAGGACACTGTAAGCATGCTGGACCATCACAAGAAGTGTGACGAGCAGGTCGAGGGAGGTGATCCACCCCCTCTACTCCACTCTTGTGAGACCCCACCTGGAGTACTGCATCCAGCTCTGGGGTCCCCGGTACAGAAAGCCATGGACCTGTTAGAGTGGGTCCAGAGGAGGGCCATGGAAATGGTCAGAGGGCGGGAGCACCTCTTTTCTGAAGAAAGGCCGAGAGAGTTGGGAGTTGTTCAGCCTGGAGAAAAGAAGGCTCCAGGAAGACCTTACGGCAGCTTTTCACCATATAAAGGGGTCTTATGAGAAAAACAGAAAGACTTTTTACCAGGGTCTGTAGGGACAGGACAAGGGGCAATGATTTTAAAGTGAGAGAGGGCATGTTTAGACTGGACATCAGGAGGAAATTTTTTACTGTGAGGGTGGTGAGGCACTGGAACAGGTCGCCTAGAGAAGCTGTGTATGCCCGACCCCTGAAAGTGTTCAAGGTCAGGCTGGATGAGGCTTTGAGCATCCTGGTGAAAGAGTGCTGCCCATGACAGGGGGGTTGGACTAGATGATCTTCAAAGGCTCCTTTCAACCCAAACCATTCTATGGTTCTATGACACACATAAAAGCAGAAAAGCCCAATACCTAATTTAAAGCCTTCTGTAACACATCAATTTCAGATGGATTGTGATTTATTCTGAAAATCAGCATAGTATCTACTAAACAATTAGGTCTTGCCTTTTATGCTACTAAAACAGTAATTTGTGCTTTGATTTCTCAAATGTGATGTAAAGATCAGAACACTCCAGCATGAAGACAAACAAGTCACTTACATGAACAGCAAATGCATTAACCTGAACAATGACTTTGCCCATGGCACTAAAACAACACAATTAACTAGGTAACTTTATCTTCACCCACAGACAAACTACAGTATACAATATATTGTACCACAGACATAATGATTTTTAAGGTGACAAATTATAATTTTTTAAATAAATAACACACTTCTTTTTCATCCTGTGTTGTGGGGCTGAACTCTGCTTTTGTACGTGCTTCACCGCAGCCTCTGGCCCCAGAAGGCTTAGCGCTTCCCTGGGACGCCCAGGCTTCTTGCGACAATGGGGTGCCTTCTGCACACCCCCAGTGCAGGACACCCACTCTGCTTGGCCAAGCAGCCCTCAGTACATTTGCACTGTACTGTAGAGTTGCTCTTGGCTATGTTTTAAGCTATGTTTGATCCCACACTGTACATAAACTAAAAAGCAGATGAGAGAAGTAAACAGGCTTTTATCTCCTTTTTGCACTAATCATGCAGACTTTTCCAATCCAGACCAAAAATTTTGTGAGATACCACTGCTTTTTGATCACTACACTATTATGTCTCAAGTGCACACACTGCTGTTTCAAGAGCTTTACCAACGCTCATTCAATAAGATGAGAGAGACCCCAGAAAAGGGGGTTGTTGTCAGTTTAGTGGCATGATGGTAGCTTTCCATAGCTTGCACTGGATTCTGAAGCAGTAACTGATGCAAGCAAGGGCCCAAAGCAAAGTTTGGGAGGCTGTTACGATATTCACAACCAAAGGGGCAGCAGGAACCTTACACAAACTTGTCAACAAAGTTTGCACTTCCATATGTAGTATTTAAATTGCACACAGAAAGCAGTAGCCAAATCAAGCAAATGAAGATAGATTTTTTTTTTTAAGATCAATGACAGTTCATGGGTGCAAGGTAACATAACCTGCAGAATGAGTAATAAGCATGGACTATTGTTATTACCACCGTCAGTGTCCCTGGACAAGCTTGACTTAGTAAACAGTGAGCAGGTACTGTTTTGGTAACAGAGTAACATCTGATTCAGGTCACCTTAAAATGAACAGGGGTTTCACTCTTGAACGCTGTAGAAGCAGAATTCAATCACTAATGCTGAGCTCTTCAACTCCACTCCAAAAAGTAATCCATTTAGTTTCATTAGACCCTTACAGAGTTTCTATGACATTCCCTTGTATATTTAATTTTCTCTTTTTTCTCATATTATTTCTCTAACTGCAGACCATTTGAACAAACACATGGCATCATATGACAGAAGACTGCTGTCCCACAGTTTTACAAAGACACAAAGGTGTTTTCTGTGTTGCCTTGTAAGCTTTGTTCTGGCAGGACACAACAGGTTACTGCCCTATATCTTACTGAGTCACATGAGCATATGTGGTCTGTAATTACACACAAATGATTCTGCCTTTGGTACTTCTAAAAAACAAATTTTGAACACAAACATCAGCCTCAAGAATAGTCTTCCACAGCATAAAATAAACTCAAATACATAAATTCAGTAGACTGCCTCTCTTCCACACACTTCTGTGGACCACAGTTTAGACTCGCAGAGGGACATCCACTGTATAAATCTGAGTCTCTTAGACTTGAGGGTTCTTCCACAATCTGCAGTCTCGGAGGATTTCTTCATATAGAACATATACTGATGTCTGCACAAGCAGTGAGTCAAAGGACTTCTGCTAGGAAACTCGCACAATGTAAAGGAACACGCGTGAAGGGACGTGACCTTTCCTGCACCCAAGGTTATCTTTAGGCCTACAGAGGTCAAACCTGTACATCTCAAAGAGTGCGAAGGCACATACATAGGTACGTAGTCTCGTGAGCTTCTATAGGATTGCTTTTTTATTAGTTTACTTCTCTACAAATCAAATAGAGGATCTCCAACTTTTGGGATCCCCAAATTTTTGCATTCTACGGAGGATCACCAAGGGTGACCTTGAATCCTGCCTTTCAGTTGCTATGAAGAGACAGTTTTCGAATGTTCAGCAAGCTCAGAATGCCCTGAAAACATGGCGTCTTTGTGATATCTCCAGATGACTGTCAAAAAAATGAGGCTTTTATCACTAACTCTGGCTGAAGATCTTGAGCTATATAACTGCATGTTTAAAAACTGAAGTAGATTGAAAAAGTTTTAACTATAATTAAGAAAAATCTCAAGACTCCATTTGCAAGCACTTATCCTGATAGGTAGTTTAACTTCATCTTGTAACGAAAACAAGTATTGAAGATATGTAAGTGCTGAAAGTCAATCCCAAAGCAATATGAAAGCAAGAGCCAGTTTTGGTACGTTTAGATGAGTGAATACAGCGAACTCCCCCTGACCTCACAAGCCACAGACTGGCAGGTCAGTCCTGCATATTAAAGCACTAGTAATTTCAGATGGATTTTCAGTATGGAGCTTCAGGGGACCTTAAAAACAGTCATGCACTGGCAGCCACACTCATCAAGCCTATGCTTCAGAAAGTAAAATGTTTACATACGTGCTAATGGACCAAAACGTGTCATAACAGTTCACTGGGTCAGTAATTTTCAAGGCTCATGAAAACTTGACCTTCCTAGACTGGAAGGTGATGGACATCCAGTTGGGCTTTTTAAACTGTTACTGGCTGTACGCAACAGCTAGGCCCTCAACAGCAGCACGCACCAGTGACCTCCACCATCACAGTACGGCAAAGCACAGTGTGCACGTTGCCTCTACCAATTATCGGATCAGTCCGCATGAAAGCGTCTGCCTCTCCCTAGCAGCCCAGTTGAACACTCATGTTGTAGATGACTGAATCAAGTCATGGTTCAACTCAGGACCTGCCCAGGATCCACCTCAAGGCACACGGAACTGCACTGCGTGCCCTTCATGGCAGCTCTCAGCAGCTGCAGGGCTGCGCCGAGCGGGGCCGGCTGGGGTCCCCTCCCCAGCGGCGGGGAACTGCCCTCAGCGCCGGTGGCCCTCAGGGC
>NW_010131036.1:0-2112 GCF_000699245.1 Pterocles gutturalis
GCCTGTGCAGCCGGAAGCGATCCGAGGTGTAGAGCAGATACTCGGAGACGTTGCGCCCTGTGATGTCTGCCAGGATGTCCCCTGTCACCACCTTCATCTGCGGGGGGTGGCCCCCCACACCGCTGGGGCAGGAGAAGCCGGTCCCCTGCATGGAGCACGTGCACTTGATGGGCTCATGGATGATGCGGGGCAGGGCGGGGGCTGAGGTGACAGTCTCTGAGGAGCAGAGAGGGCAGCTCACAGCCAGGCTCCTGCCTGCCCGGGACAATGTGGGGATGAGGGGCTGAGCTGAGGGGTCCCAGCCAGGCAGGGAGGGAGCACTCTGCCCCATGGCCAGAGCCCAGGCTGTGACAGGGCTTTTGTGTCCTGGTGACCAAGAGGGACCAAGAGATGGACAGGGGGAAAAACGCTGGGGAGACAGAAATGGTTCAGGGAGGGACCATGAAGTGTGGCTGGAGAATGTAACAGCTGGGGACCACAGACCAGCAAGGGTGACACAAGGCTGGCCACAGGGCTCCCAATGGTGTCACCATCCCAGGGAGCTCCACCAGCAACGCCAGGGCTGATGGGAAGCGGTGCTGCAGGGCCAGCACCTGCCCTGAGACAAAAGTTCAACCCAGCGACGTGATGCTCTGCTGTGGCCAGGCCAAGCTGACAGGGACTCACAGGGGTCCCTGGCACTGCTTCTGCAGGGGAGATACACCATCTCCCTGCTGGAGATGAACCCCCAGACCGGACACACACGGGCACCGAGCGCAAGTGATACCTTTGATGGAGGAGGAGAAGGTCGTGGAGTTCCAGGCATGGAGCAGGTCCTCATCCACTGAGATGGGGTAGTCGGAGGGAGCTGGGGACGGAGGTGGTGGCACAAAGTTGGAGAGTGGCAGGCCCTGGGTGAAGGAGTCGATGCACATGGCGTCAAAGTACTTGGCTGCCAGCATCTTGGACTCATTGCTGTTGAGGTTAAGGGTCTGCATGGGCTGGTCCAGCGTGTTGTTGAAGGCCGTCTTGAGCACGCAGGTGGCCCCCACACCGGAGGGCAGGTGGAAGGTGTTCACCAGCTGCTGGGGGCTGGCATCGGGAGACAGCCTGATGCTGCAGAGACAGGAGCAGGTGAGGAGGAAGGAGCAGGAGAGACGGCTCTCACCACCTTGGATAACTACTGGGACCTCCCTGAGGCGTTCGCACATATCACAGCTGCGTGGGCGCAGGCACCACAGCAGTGTACACAGTCCGTGCCTGGCACGAGCCAAGCTGCTGATCGCAGCCAGCATCAGGGCTGGCACCTCTCCCAGAGACACCCTGGGAAGGATGGAGACTGCTTTCTGCAAGGGAATGTGCCACCCTCTGCTCCAAGCCCGAGCCAGCCTCAGCGCCAGCCCCCCCTGTGGGCTGCTGTCCCTCCTGCCCCACATTGCTGTCCCAGGGGTGGAGACAGGGATGGGGACGGGGACAGGGACAGGGCACAGGATGCTGGCCACCAGCAAGCAGCGGCTCTCACCGGTACTCGCGCCGCTCCTCGTTGGCGTAAGGAATGAAGTTGCCCTTCGGCTGGGTGTAGTTGTGGTACTGTGATGGCGAGAGGATGAGGGGTGGCAGGTCACCTGTGGGGACAAGGACAGGACCCCCCTTGCTCAGCAGACTGGCTGAGTGCCCGCAAGCCTTGTCCCCATCCTCCCAACAGCCAGTGTCCCCACTGGCCATGCCAGGGCCGGCAGAAGGAGCCACCACCAGCCCCCAGCATGCAGGGGGGTGGCTCACAGGTACCTATTTCGGGCACGGAGAGTGCCACTGTCATGGCCACGCAGACGAAGAAGGCGGGCAGAAGGATCTGCGAGAAGAGGGCCTTGGTGTTGCGCTTGGCACAGTGGAAGCGTTTGACGATCAGTCCATGGAACTGGCGCAGCTTCAGCCACGAGCCCTCCAGCTTGAAGCTCCCCTGCCCGGCCAGGTCATGGTCCTCCGCCTCCGTCTCTTGCTCTGGGAGGAGAGAAGGATGTCAGTCCCCAGCACGGTGCTCCCGCCTTGCCCTCCAAGGAGCTGGGCCAGGCACTAAGCTGGGCACAGCCACCCAGAGGAACAGAGTGGGACCCAGCCCTGATGGCCACCGAG
>NW_010131036.1:2143-2880 GCF_000699245.1 Pterocles gutturalis
ACAGCATCACTGCGGCACGAAGCAAGGCAGCTGGCTGGCAGGTTCCTCTTGGCCCAAAATGGGAAATTCAGACAATAGTTTAAAAAAAACCACCAGAAACTGGTGCTTTTTGGCAGAACCCCTCCATTTTCCCATCAGCCCTCCCAGCTGGCGAGGGGCCAGTGCAGTCAGAAGCGGGGATGGGACGTGGGGGGGGGCACCCAGCAAGGCAGCTGATGTGGGGCTTGGGCTCAGCGAGCTGCCACGGCACTGTCTTAGCTCTGCCTCCCATAACCCGAATCACCATGCCCAGGAGCAGCGCCGACTGGGGAGGCAGGCTGCCACATCCCTGAATTAATTACAACAAGAGCTGCTGGGATAACCCAGAAAAGAATTTGTGAAAAAAACAGCAGCCTCAGCACGCCTGCCTGCATCCTCTGTCCTCCAGCAACCCCAGCACCTGGGGAGGGAGAGGCCTGAGCCCACGTCAGGGTACGAGCCCAGGTCAGGGTACGGAGGAAGAAGCCACCAGCTGGAAGACAACTCCATGCCCAAGGGCCAAGAGGAGACAACCCGACCAGGCACCAGCGCAAGGAATGAGCGCGTTAGTGGGGCCAGTCTGCAAGGTGGCACCTGCAGGATCCGAGGGAGGCACAGAGCAGAGCTAACGCCGGCTGCGCTCATGCCCATGGGTTCCATGTCTCAGCGTGGGGCTCCGCTGCGCACATGCTACCAGTTTGTGGTGCAAACTGGTGGAA
>NW_010131036.1:3323-9407 GCF_000699245.1 Pterocles gutturalis
CAAGGGGCTCCCCGTTGGCCTCGGGCTTCGGGCCCAGCTCAGGGGCAGGTGGCTGCAGGGCATCCTTCTTGGACTCCTTCATGTCTGGAAGGAGAAGGGGAGTTGCCACTGGCCGTGCCACCCTTCACCATGGTGTGGCACAGAGCAGGGACGGATCTGCTCTGCAAACCCGGTGCGGAGCACCGGCCGGCTGCCCTTCGATAGGATGGGCTCTGCTGGAGACCACTCCTCCCCTCGGGAAAGGAGACTCCTGCGGCCACATGCAAGGGTTGAGGAGCCACCAAGGCCACGCAAAGGCACAAAGTCCCCTGCCAGCCCCAGCAGAGCCATGTGCTTCTCCACAGCCCGTACCCACGTCGCTGTTCTCCAGAGACTGGTCCTCCTCAGACACCTTCAGGAAGACCTCCTCCAGTGTGGTGTCCATCAGCCCAAAACTGGTGAGGTCCAGCTCTTCCAGGCTCTGCTCCAAGTGCTGTGGAGGCAAAGCGCTGCGTGAGGAGGGCAGGAGGTGCCTGCAGCACCACGGCCCTCTCCCACCACCTGCCTGCCCACCCCGCCAGCCCCGCAGGTACCTGGAAGAGCCTCTCGAAGCAGCCCTTCTTGACGGCCTCACTGGGCAGGATGTAGGAAAGCTCGGTGTTGGTGTCCGAGATGAGGAGGCAGGAGGCCACGTACTTCTTGATGAACTGGGAGACGCGGGGCTCGGAGCAGGGGCTGACGGAAGAGTGGGCCAGGGGGCTGTGCAACTGGCCCGGCTCTGCGGCAGAGGGACAGTCGGTCACTTCTCACCCAGCTGCCCACCAGGACCCACCATGTCCACACTACACCCCAGTGCACAGGGGCTCCTCCAGCCTCCATCATGGGGTGCTGGAGGCTTCCCAGCCAGCCTGCCTGGCCTGGGAACAGTGCTCTGCACTGCAGCCCATACTGGATGGCTCGGTGGGCAGCATGGCAAATGCCACCACGCACGGTCTGACCCAGGACCCAGATGGGAGAAATCAAGGCTGAGTGATGCCACCTCCTACACCCCGTCCCATCCCCCTCCACCCTCCACGTGGTCTAAGGAGACTTGGGGTGGAAGCACTTGGGTGTTGACCTCTTGTTCCTTTCCTGCACTGAAGAAGGGGTTGGTGGCATCTACTCCTCTAAACATGGGGTCCCCCTGCCCCACAGACCTGTGCCGTTCCTGGTGTCCGACTGCTTCTTCACCACCGTCAGCTTGTAGCCGTCACCATAGGTGCTCTTGATGAAGAGCGGAGAGCCGCAGCACTTGAGCTTGCCATGGGAGATGATGGCGATGCGGTCACCCAGTAGGTCAGCCTCGTCCATGTGGTGCGTGGAGAGCAGGATGGTCCTCCCTGACGGTGACACAGAGCCTCAGCAGAGAGGCCAGGGCCACCACAGCCAGAGCAGCAATGCTGGGCTCTGCCCACCTCCAGTCACCTGGTTTGTACTTAAGGATCAGGTCCCAGATGGCCCTGCGTGCGTACGGGTCCACGCCAGCAGTGGGCTCATCCAAGATCACGGCCCGTGACCCCCCCACGAACGCGATGGCCACCGACAGCTTCCTCTTCATGCCCCCCGAGAGGGTCTGCACCAGGGAGTGGCGTTTGTTGGAGAGCTCCAGGTCCTCAATCATCCTGGGGACAGGGAAGAAGCACCAGGGATGCCGGGGGGGCCGTACCATGCCCGGTGCCTGCGGGGAGCACATGATGCCTCTTCCCTGCATGGTACTTGTGGCTCTCAGCCACTGGCACAGCTCAGCTGCAGACAGGCCACAGAAGCATCTTCTGCTGGCTTCCACAGCCTGATACCCCAAGTTTTGGAAAACACTTGGTGGAGCTGCTCTGGGGGACATCTCTGGTTCCAGATCACTCACCACAGCACAGACAGAAGGAAGGGGACCCACTCACGCAAAAGGCACAAATGGGGCAACAGGAGCTGGGGGTGCCTACTTGTCCATCTCCTTGCGGATCTCCTCCTCTGCCATGCTCTTGAGCTGCGAGTAGAACCAGAGGTGCTCCTCCACCGTCAGCCTGTCGAAGAGCACGTTGTGCTGGGGACACATGCCCAGGTTCTTCCGGATCTTGTCCATCTCTGTCCGGATATCGTGCCCATAGATGGTCGCAGAGCCCGAGGTTGGAGGGAACAAGCCTGTGAGGATGGACCTGGATGGACGGAGAAAGGCAACAACAGGAGGGACCTCACATTCCTCCGTCTGTCTGGTCCAAATTGCAGCCACCACCTCCAGGAGCATCTGCTGGGTCCTAGGCAGAGCAATGCCAGCGCAGAGCCATGCGCCTGCTGCCTGTTCCCTCTTTGTGCCACCCCCACATCCACACTGCTGCCCTCCAGGCATGGCACCAGCTGCCACAGGACCCTGCAAGGACATCACGCAGCACCTTCCCCACCCAGTGCAGCTGCCCAGAAGGACACAGCCCAAACTCACATGGTGGTGGTTTTGCCTGCGCCGTTGTGCCCCAGGAAGGACACCACCTGGTTCTCGTAGAGGTTGAGGCTCAGCTTGTTCAGCGCCAGCTTCTTGTCCGTCTTGTAGACCTTGGTGAGCTTGTCGATGCAGACGACCAAGGGGAGGTGAGTCGGCTCCTCCTCGATGCCCCGTGTCTCCTCTGCCAGGAGAGCGGGACGGTGAAGAGCCGGGGGGTGGCAGGGAGGCTGGGCTCAGAGCAGGGGTCCCTGGGGGATGACCCTCCCTGCCTCCATCCCACAGTGGCTGTGCTGGCCCATGGCCCCTTCCCCTCTGCTTCTCGCCAGCTTCCCCGCTCCCGCACCACTGGCAGCAGCTCCGAGCCAGGCAGCAGCACCCGGCGCAGGATCCTGCCCCGACCAGGGCACAGGGGACACATGGGGGTCTACGCAGGACCCTGCAGCAGAGCCAGGGCTATCCCTCAGCCACTCCCACCGCCCCATCTGCTCTTACCCAGCCTCCGGCTCTCCATGGCACAGGCCTGATCCTCCTCCATGATGCTGAGCCGGGTGGTGCGGGACCAGGGCCAG
Organism: Pterocles gutturalis; assembly: GCF_000699245.1. NCBI lineage: Eukaryota > Metazoa > Chordata > Aves > Pterocliformes > Pteroclidae > Pterocles > Pterocles gutturalis. Next base: position 6,342 of record NW_010131036.1, read on the forward strand.
GTCCACTCCCAGGTCTCCACTCGCCCATTGCCCAGCCAGTAGGACTTCTGGAAGGGGAAGTACCAGGGCCGTGGCAAGCCGAACATGCCTGCAAGCACAACCCCCATGGAGTCAGGGCCAACCCATCAGCCATGGCTGTGCAGAAGTCAGCCAAGGGACGGGACAGAGCTTGGCACAGCTATGGTCAGGGGCTTGGAGGTTTTTCTGGCTCAGGGACATCACTGTGGGGGGGGGGCTGCAAGCGCCCTGGCCAGCGGGGCTCAGGGCACCACTGACGGGCTGTGCAAGGAAGCAAAGTCCTTTGGGCTTTGGGTTGGGCCTGGCTCACACTTTGGTTTTACTAGGAAAGCTAAGGAAGCAGAGGAGACACCTCCCCAGGTGTGTGATAACGGGAAGCAGCGCTCGAGCCATGGACGCCTTGCTTTGCTACAGCCAGCTGTGAACTGAGACACATGACTGAAGACCTCCAGGAACCTGCCGGTGTCACCTCCCGGTCAGGGCACATGAGCAAGTATCCCCAACAGGAGACACACAGGGGACCCTGAAGGTACATTGTGCCAAATCCCACCACGTCAGGGCTGAGCACCGCCAGCCAGCAGCGTCCCCAGAAAAGAGTCTCCTGTAAGATTAGCGGTGCCCTCATACCCCAGTGCCTGCACGTACCCGGGTGCACGGCCTCAATGTACCAGGTGAGCACCCCGTACACCACAGCATCCACCATCAGCATCATCATGGACAGCAGGAGGTTGAAGTCGTCTCCTTCTACGGGCGACTGGCTGAAGGTGTGCCACTGGATGGCCACACCGGCACCGGCCACCTCATACAGTGCAAAGTACTTGGAGCCTAGCCCGAAGGCCGTGGTGGACATGAGGGACTGCAGAGAGGTGGAAGGAAGGGGAGGGAAGGGTAGGGGATGTCAGCAGGCAGCTCCAAGGAGGAACAGCTTGGGGAAAATTCCTAACCAGTGCTGCCCCAGCCAGCCCTGTGGAGATGCCCCCTGCGCTGGGAGGCACCAAACCTTCTGGAGATGCCTCCAAAGCCCCATGGGGAGTTGGTTCATACAGTCAGAGGTTTGCCCAGGGCTCAGTGCCAGCTTGGTGGCCTGTGTACTGCACAGGGGGTGGTGGGGCAAACCTAGGGCCAAGCATCTCCCCAGAAGCTGCAGCCAACTCACCGCTATGCACTTCTCGAAGGCCGTGATCTTGTCATGCGCCACCTCTTCCCGGATGGCCACATACATGTAGGGCACGTAGCTGAGGAAATAGATGATGCCGCCGCAGGCAGAGGCCAGCTTGGCCTTGGAGTAGAGCACTGACACCAAGAAGCTGCAGGGGGGACAGCGCCATCTCGGATCCTACCCTCTCAGGGCTTTCCCCACACCACCTGATTTTGGTGGTGTTGAGGCGATAAACTGGCCCCTCAAAGGCTGTGGGGACTTGTGCCCCTCCACCAGCCCTTGCCCACGCCGCTCCCAGCACCCTCGCCCCATGGCACAAGGACCCAGTGCCTTTGCTCCCTCACCCCACAGACTGGACCAGCTCACCAGAACATGATGGTGGCCACTGCGTAGATGGCAAGAAAGAGCCAGATGATGAGGACGTCGCTGTGCATCAGGACCTTGCCGTACTTCAGAATGGCAGTGAGCGCTGTGACTGAGATGGAGAGCTGGACGAAGCCGGTGATGAACCAAGCCACCCAATGCACCGCGTTGTTCAAGCCCATCATCTTCATCACCTGCAAGGCCAAAACCGCTCAGCAGGGCTGTCCCCTACCCTGCATGTCCCTGCTGCCTCCCTTGCTGTGTCTGTGAGAGCAACGGGCAGCACTGAGGGGTCCCTGGGGGCTGCTGGGAGCACGCGGGTGTGAATGGGCTCAGCTCCCTCTGACGCTGGGCAGGGCTCGTGCTGGGGACACTCGACAGGACCAGCTCAGCCCAGGGACGTGGGATCTGTGCCTGCCCCAGCTCACAGACCCCGGAGACAAGGGGAAGGTGCCCAGGGACACAGCACAGAGCTTAAGAGCTCAGAGACCGTAGCTCAGCCCAGCGATCTCTCCCACCATCCCCACCTCTTTCAGGCGATGCTCCTTCTCTGTCACAATGTGCTGGATCATCATGGCCACCGAGTAGACCCAGGAGATCACCATGCAGAGGGGCATCATGTGCTCAATGACAAAGAGGAAGCTTGTGGGGTAGAAGAAGAGGGGAGAGTTGGATGGTGGCACCACTGCAGAGTCTGGGGCAGACCCTGGGGCAGAGGGCAGTGGAGGGGCTCTCCCACCACCCGGGGACAACCAGCCCTCCGGTCCAGCAGCTCCTTAGTGCCCTGAAAGTGCTTCTGCAATGAGCCACAGGACAACCTAGTATCCTGGCTGTCAGGTCCTGGCAGGCAGGAGGGCAACAGCTGTGGGCTCGGCCCAGTGCCCTGCCTACCCTGGTGTGGACGGGGCACTGTCCACCCTCCTGCCCTGGAGGGCTGGTGGCTCTGGAACTTCTTCAGGTGCCTCCTGCAGACCCCTGTGCTCGATAACCACCTATAGACCCATGTGCCATCCATTTACCACACTCCTCTTGTTCTCCCCAAGTCTTTCAGCCTCCAAGACCCCCCACAGCCACAACTTCCTCATCACTTCAGCTGCCAACTGGGCACAAAATCCTTCCCCTGCTTGCCTAGCCTGGTGGTCTAAGGAACAGGGCTGAACTGGGTGCTCATCACTCCCAACGTCACCAACCTCTCTCAGGCCTCCCAACTTGTCCCCTTTTCCCAGCTGAAGTGTCCTGGCCCACAAAGGGGAAGAGGGAAGGTCCTGCGCACCCTGTCCACACAGATGTTACTCACTCATCACGTGTGTAACACGGGTATGGGAACATCTGCACATAGTTGCCAGGCTCCACCACATCATGGCCAACAAACGTGTTGATGAGGGCGCGCTCCATCATGTCTGGGGAGGAGGAGGAGAGGTCAAGCTGAGCGGGCAGCGCAGGCAGGGGCCAGGGACATGGGCAGCTGTGGCGGGGAGCTGGCACTCACCCTGGATCCAGACGAAGCCGTAGAGGAAGTAGAAGCG
>NW_010131036.1:9438-11362 GCF_000699245.1 Pterocles gutturalis
CCGCCGGATCTCGTTGGTCTTCTCTGTGAAGCTGGAGTTCTGCCGGATCTTGTACATGACGTGGGGGGGCAGCGAGCCGTCCCTGTTGGTCTGGAAGATGACACCTGCAGGCAGGGAAGGGAGCTTGCTGGCACCATGGAGACAGCCACACTGGCCGGCCCGCAGCAATGGGCAGGGACGTGGAGGGGTTCAGCATGTCTCAGCCACGGGCACCATGAGGGCTGCCACGGATGAGGAGGGTGGGCATGGCCCTGGCACGGGATGTGAGGGCACCTGGACAGCAGGTAGCAGTGGTGGGAGAGCCAGGACAGCGGCCGGCTGCTGTGCCCGGCAGGGCTTGGCCAGGGGCAAAGGATGAGAACCGTGAGATGCTCCGTCTGCTCATCTACCCAACACATGCCCCAGCGGAGCCACGTCCCAGAGGCAGTGGCCCCAGCCCGGGCCACAGCTGGAGGAGGACATGGCTTCAGGTATCCCAGTGAAGGGGCTGGTTCCCAGGGACATACTGGCAAAGACTGTGACGTTGTCCTGGTAGGCCTGGTTCAGCGTGTAGTTGACGATGCTCTCCTCATCCGGGAAGCCTTTGAAGATGTCTACACTGACCTAGTGGGAGGGGAAGGCTGGTGAGACCCCTCTGCCCCTGACAGGTCTCGCACACAGACCCTGCCCACGGTGCAGCATGTGCCACCCTGCGAGCCCCAGCGGATGGGCATGTCCACCGATGACATCCACCCCAAAGCTCTGGACACTGCAGAAGCCGCTGTCTCCTCCAGGGCCTGTCCCATGGCCCTAAGGAGGTCTGAGTGGACCTGACTGCTCTCCAGCCCCAGAGCCCAGCTGCAGGTGGTGGGTGCCGTTCCAGCACCCACGTTCCCACCAATGGGCACAACCTCACCTTGGCCATGAAGTGGACCCAGCCGCAGGCAGCGTTGTCGATGGTGTCCAGCTGCTGAAGCAGCACACTGGCATTGGGCAGGGAGAAGTTGCCGTTGAGGAAGTTGTGGAGAACATCACTGTCAGAGACATTCAGGATCTCTGGGTGCTTGTGGAGGTTGGCAGTGAACTGGAAGAGAGCGGGAGACACAGGAGGGAGAAGTCAGGCTACGCCCTGCCTCTCAGCCCCCCGTTCTCCCCACGGCCACAGACAGGACCCAACGCTTCTCCTGGGGACAGGGGGGACAGCATCCACCCTGCGCAGGGAACCAGCCTGCTCCTCGCAAGAGCAGGGTGGGCACGCAGGAGCACCCGAGAGCTCTGCACGAAGAAGCTACAAGGTTCCTGGGGGCAGGACACCCCCTTCCGCACCCCAGGGCAGCAAAGCCCAGGCAGGCTCGGTCCCCACCGCCCTGTCCTACCTGCTGGAGCCAGCGGATGCGCCTCTGCAGCCTGCCCTCCTCCAGGTATGCCCGGATCTCAGGGGAGATGTTCAGCCACACCTTGGCGTAGTGCGTGACATTGCCCACAAAGGCAAAGGTCTCATTGGCCTGAGGAGGAGTAAGGTCACACAGCAGGAGGAGGCAGGGGCCCCTCTGCTCTCTGGGTTGTTTAGCAGCCATGGAAGGTCCTGCCCACCTCCCCAGCAAGGGCAAGGGCTGGCAGCTGGCCCCTTCCTCCCTGCTCAGCCCTGGCCCACTGAGCCCGACTGGGCAAGGAGGTGCCCAGAGTGGTGCTGGTGGGAGAGGAAGGACAGCGGTCCTGGCCTCTGCACCCTCACCTTCAGGATGACCTTGTCTACTTCAGTGCCCACAGGCGCGTACAGGATTTTGGGGTTGCTGGTCATCAGGTGCACGAGGAGGCCCAGGTTTCGCTGCTCCTTGCTGGTGAAACCCAGCGAGCTCATGTTCCCCTGTTTCAGCGCCTCGGGCTCGATCGTCCTGCAAAGGGAGCTCAGCTGCCAGCCCTGCTCCAGCCCCCCACCCCCCAC
>NW_010131036.1:11388-12508 GCF_000699245.1 Pterocles gutturalis
CCCCCCCCCACTGCGGCCAGGCCCCCGCCCTGCCCATGGGGGGGTTTCACACTGACTCCCACGACAGTGCAGCGCTGCGCAAAAGAGGGAGCTGCCCCCGGCCTCGGCACAAGGATGTGGGGCAGCATCCATCTCCCACATGCTCACTGAGGGACGAGCAGGGCCCCTCGCCCCCGGCAGAGGCAGGGTGGGCTCTCCCACACCCTGTCCCGACCAGAGAGCACCTGGATCCAGCTCCCTCCGTCCCACAGGGCTCCTACCGGTTGTTGCCACAGAGGATGGGCTGCAGCCCAGCCCAGAGCTGCACGAAAGCTGAGAACTGTCCCTGGGGGTTGTCACTGCTGGCCAGGGAACCCCCAGTGCCCTGCTCCTCTGCTGTGTCGTTGCCGGCCGTGGTGTTGGCGCCGGCCCAGCCAGTGCTGTTGGCAGTGGGTGGCGGGGCCTTGCTGGCACAGGCTCCCCTGGGCAGCAGCTTGGCCAGCGCCGAGAGGATGTCCACATCACGGAGAACCTTCTCCATCTCCACCAGGTCCTCCAGGAGGGCACGGAGGCGGTGCTGAGTGGCCGTGCTGTTCACCTCGTCCAGCTTCAGCTGTGAGGATGTGAGCAATGGGTTACCCGTGGCTGGGGTGACAGGGCCCTCCTCGCTAGCAGGAGGGGACAAGGGGGACCCCAAGCAGTGGCACGTCCGCTTTCTTGATTAAAAGGTTGGAGCTGTGCCCAGCTGGGGCTGTGGCCCCACTGCCGTGCATCTGCAGGAGGACTGCAGGCAAACGCTGGCAGGATCTTGCTGGGGGACATGAGATGTCCCTCAGGCAGGAAGACTGGTCCTCTGTGACCACAAGGGACACATCAGACTCGGGCTGGATGAGGAGAGGGACCAGCCTGGAGGAGCTGTGCCACCAGGAACACTGCCAGTCCCAGGGAGAGGAGCCTGTGCTGGGGACACCCAGACCCATCCCATGGGCACCATCCAAGTGGGTGCCAGGAGGGGGAATCATCTGGGGTCCCACCATGGGGCTGGGCAGGGGTTGCCCACGTGGGGTAAAGGGCTAACCAGGAGGGGCTGGGCCATGGAACAGAGCCTTCATCCCCACACATCCCCTGGTGAGCAGAAAAA
>NW_010131037.1:0-231 GCF_000699245.1 Pterocles gutturalis
GGGGTTGGACTGGGATGGGACTGGGAGGGACTGTGATGGACTGGGGTTGGACTGGGATTGGACTGGGAGGGACTGGGTGGGACTGGGATTGGACTGGGATGGGACTGGGGAGGACTGGGAGGGGACTGAGATGGGACTGGGATGGGACTGGGTCTGGACTGGGAGGGACTGGGGTGGGACTGGGATGGGACTGGGAGGGACTGGGGGGGGTGGGGGGGGGGGGGGGATGGG
>NW_010131037.1:608-895 GCF_000699245.1 Pterocles gutturalis
GGGGGGGGGCGGGGATGGAGCTGGGAGGGACTGGGATGGAACTGGGAGGGACTGGGAGGGGACTGGGATGGGACTGGGATGGACTGGGATGGACTGGGACAGCACTGGTGTGTCACTGGGACCCACTGGTGTGTCACTGGTCCCAGTCCGGGGTATCACTGGAACTGGGCGTGTCCAGTGCCACCCTGGGAACACCCAGCCCCAACCAATAGCAGAACCCCTGGACCCAGCACCAGCCAATAGGAACCCATCAGCTGGCTGGGAGGGACTGGGATGGACTGGGAGGG
>NW_010131038.1:0-40311 GCF_000699245.1 Pterocles gutturalis
GGGGCTGCACCTTGGGCAGCGCCATGTTCCTGTCCGTCCGCCCGCCCCCCGGGGTGGGGGTCCTACGGGATCCCCTGGGGAGACGTGATCCCCCTCGGGTAGTTTACTCGGGTAGTTTACTTTCTCCTGCGGTTGGGTTGGGGAAAACGCGTCATCGTCCTCCTTCTGAACACGGGGAGGAAGATACTGAGAGATCGTGGACGTGGGCTTTTAAAGTTTGAGCTCCACAGCACCCGCGCTGCCTCAGCGGCGGGGCCCAGCGCTGTGCCCTGTGGGCTTGGGGCCCGATCATCCCTGTTTCCCGGGAGAGATGTGGTGAGGATAATCTGGAAGTGTGGCCAGCTACCTGTGCTGTCTTTGTGGCTGTGACACCCGGACAACATCAGGCAGACAGAGCTGGCTGCTTAGAGGGACCATCAGAGAGCCACCCACAAAAGCAGGTTCGGTTTGTAGGCACCCTGAAATTGTGTTGCTATTGTCATGATACTCATCATACTGACCCATGAAGGGATGTAAATTTTGCTGGTAGTTGTCCAACCTGCAAGCATCACATCAGAGTCAAGGAGAACGATGGGTTTTTTTGGACTTTGTGACCCCACTGCCAGAGGTGTTCTATGTTCATTAGTTGGATTATTTCCCCTAAGATCATGGAGCATGGGATCCTGCACTCAGCTCCCCCCTTCAGCCCATCTCTGTCGGGGAGAGGGAAGTGCTTGCCAGTCCCTCTTACATGCTGCTGCCCTGTCATCTTGTCAGGAACGACAGTGAGCCTTTGCTTCTTCTCTCGCTCTAGAAGGACAAGAGGAAGTTGCCCACTCCTGTTAGTGTTCTTCTCTCCTAGGTCTTAATTCTCCTCCCTCCTTGCTTTCCCAATTGTTTTTCTCCCAGCTCATTGTCTGGTTTATCTCCTTTGGTCTCTGCTCTGACTGTTGCAAAACTGTAAAGCTGATTCTTCTTTACAAAGGGATATCAGGTGCATGGCACCAAAACTGCAGTAGCAATATTACAAATTTTAAAAAAGAGGTGGAAATGGAATGTGGTTTTCTTCTTCATGCACCCAGCTATTAATTAAAATCGGGGTTTTTATCTCTTCAGTGGTGTGAGAAGTTAAGGACTTTTTCCACCACCTTGTATTGTGGGCACACCTAATGGTGAAAGTTTTAAAATATTTTATGTGACATGAGCTTAAATGAAAAAAATCCAGGCCTCCTTTACAGATATTGGGACAACAGAGTTATAGTTCATCTTTGGGGAACATGGATAAAAGAAAGAGAAAATAACCAGTGAATTCAAATCTTGAGCTGGTTCAAAGCTCAAGAAATCCTTAATGGATCAAGTCACTCTGAATTTGCGGTGTTTATCTGGAATAGAAGAACCTGGGTTTCCTTGGGAGGGGCACTTCGAAGGATTTGACCCAGCTGGTGACATTAGACTTTAGACGTCAGTGACCAGCATGACAGCTGCTTGTGTCTGGTGTTGATGAGGCGCTAAAGCTGATGATATTATGAAGCATCCCTGTCCCAGGCTTGACACCGGAAGGTGTAGATTAGCGGAAGGGTCTGTCTGAGGAATTTGAAGAATGACATATGGCAATTAATAACTGCAGAACTTTGCACTGAAGTTTATTTTGAAAAGTAATGTGCCTCTGCATTTCAATTATTATTTTTAGCTCTGTTTAGCAGCTATTTTAGTCTGATAAACACGTTGCGTATGTCTCTTTCACAATGTTTATATTTCGGCTTTCTCACCAAACCAACTGTTCACAGCACTTGCTTTTCGCTCTTACCAGAAGATCTGCTTTTTGCTTGGTCCCAGTTCCATCATTGCTATCGCTAAATTGAGCTGTTTTCCCTTTTCTCCAGTTACTCAATGTTAAAAAAAAAAAGAATTAACTAATTTGAAGTTCAGCTGTCATCCTCTGAAAGTATAAGGAGAGACAACTGTCAGAGTAATTCAGTAACAGTTTTATGTCAAGTGATCCCTTTCTGTCACTCAGGGAACAATAGTGGATAGTGACTGTAGTAAATCCAGGCACTGCATGCTCTTGCCATCTTGATGATCGTATGTAATGATGTGTGACCTCTTATACAGAGTGTGTATCGCTGAAGCTGCTTATAGCAGCTAGCCAATTGAATACATCAATACAGGGCATATGTTCCTTAAGGTTTTGCTTCAGCTTCCAACTGTGTGCTACAGGCAAGATCGGTTACAGTTTGAAGCCTTCATTTTCCTAATCAGTTGGAAAATATGTTCCTCTTACTGCATTCACCTCAGTAAATAGGGTTGCCAAGAGGCTGCTGAACAAAAACAGTGTATTGTGGTTCCTGAATCCAATAAGAATGGATTGAGCTGGTGTTGTCAAGTACCTAAATAAAGGGAGTAGAACATATAAGCCAATTAGTTTATATTGGCTATTTATTAATGAGACTTGAGAGAGTTTGACCATCCTTGGTCTGAGAGACTTTGCCTATACAAATGGTGTCTTCTCGGGAAATGTATTTTTGGGCTTTTTAGTATAAAAACCTTATTTTGTCTGCTACTGAAATCTTTTAGCCCAGAAGTGCGGGAGACAGAGATTTTTCAGTGGTAATAATTTTAATAATGGATTTGTACTATAAAGCCTGACATTTTAGGAAGAAGCAAATGGTCTTTCTTTAGTCTTTGATTAGAAAGCAAACAGAAGGAAAACCAAGTGGAAGAAAAAAATTGAAGGGAGAAGAAATATGTATGTTTAAAGAACTGTAGATAAATTGTAAATCAAAACCAAAAAAAAAGCTAGAAAAGTTAATACTAAGCTACCTAAAATGAGTCATAAAAATATTAATATTCAAATTTTCTTGGTTTTACAAGCCATGCAAATGCCGTTATCCTTACTCTGAATAGCAGAGCAAAGTTTTGGGGGGCTGAAACTCCCAAGATAACAAACTATAACAATTTTAGGAGCTGTTAGGCATGTGATTTTGAAGCAATGAGACAGATTCTTGATACCACTGATGTCAAGGGCAAAGCATCAGCTGAATTCATTGTATTCAGGACTGATATCCCAAGTGACACGTAGTGAATGTGGAAAACAGGTCGTTTCTCAGACCTAAAGTCTTAATTTTTTTATTCCTAAACTTTTATTAGTTCCTGTTAGCTGTGTTCAAGGAGTACTTCTGTAGGAATGCTCCCTCCTATTTATCAAGTGCATATGCCTTCACGGAGGATAACACTTCAGTGAGATAGCTGGCATTAGTGAAGATTTCAATATATGTGACAATTCCCAGCAGAACTTCGCTTGTTCGCTTAGACAGCTGTGAGAGCCCATGTCTTAAAGGGTTCACACTTTAATCATTAGCTTACTACTTACATGCTAGTGCCTGACACTGGGGCTAGGCACCAAAAAGTTAGGTTGAAACAGACTTTAAATCACTTTCTTGGGGCCAGCAGGTCTGTGCTGACACCTGCAATAGCTAGGTGCCATCGGGCAGTGAGTTCACCTCAGCTAACTATAGCTGCATGAAGGTGAGGCGTTTGGTGTAAGTTAGGCTACTTCTGTTGTTAGTTAAGAGTGACAGGACCCTGGGAGGGTAATTACAGCTGAGGGATGGGAATCCATCATCCGACTTCATCACTCAACTAGAAATCCAAAGCAAGGCATTTTAAGACAAGATGCTCTGAGTTATTCCGTTGCAATTGTCTTGATTACAGAAGTATGGTGAAGGTAATGGATTTACATTGGACTGATATTAGTGAAGCAGATTGTAATCTGACCCACAGGAATTTGGTGAGAAGAAACCTAAGACACAGCTACAAAGCTAAATCTGACTCACACATTGTGCTTTAACAGCTATAAAATCCTCCCATGTGCCCTATGGAGCACTTTCTGGGGGAGGGAAGGCAAAGAAGCTGTTAGATGCAGCTCTTAATATGAAACAGTGAAATCTGAAACAACGCTAGGTAGAAAAGGCAGGAGAAATGTGAATCCAGCAGGTGCGATTCCATCAGTCCTAGGCAAGTGAGGGATGCAGACAGCAGAAGAGCTAGTAAACTTTCCACAGTTTCATTTCTTGAGAGGATTAAGGAGTCCTGGCGATGGAGACCTTAAGCATATCGTGATGTAGTGTTGTGTTAGAATAACTTGAGAGACGTGTGTTGTTTGTTTTACACAGCAGACTGCCTTGTGGAGATGCTGCCTGTCTTGGAAACCCTCGTTACAGCCATGCCAGTGCATTAAACAGCATGTGGGGGTGTCCCTGAGCACTGGGACAGAGTTGTCTGTGTTGTCAAATACTTAAAATGGTTTATGGCATCAGTTTGGATGGGGCCATCTAGCTCTCTCCTGTGTGATTCTTGGGTGTATTTTACCATGGGCCAGGGACTTGTTTTACCATGTTGCCATGGTCCAAGGACCTTTCCCGGTAGACCACTTGCCAGTCTGTTTTGGAAGGCAAGAGATTTTAATGGTACAGCTGCAGACTGTTTCATGGCAGTTGGCCTTGGTCCCAGACGGTTCTCTTGAGCACATTTGTTTATTAGCGTAGATGTCACCGCTCTAGCTATGTTAATGTGATGCTGTGCCATGGCTGGTCAGCATGCCAAAGTAACCGAAGGACAGTGCAATGTTGAGTTACACAAGCTACATTGCTTGTGTGAATAAGAGGTGTAACATAGTAGTGCTTCTTACCCAAATAAACAGGTTTAGAGTGTTTTTATATACCATACACAGTTGCTGCAACTTGTGCTGGCAGCTACTTACTGTTATTCACTGGCCTGTTTCCCTTTCTCGGGTATTTTGAGGCTCTGTGTTACTAATCAGCAATGAGTAGTGCAGGCTGATCTCAGAGGATTACTCAGGATCGTTTGTGCTTGTGATGGTCTTATGCTCTCCGATAACACACAGTCCTGATCCTTCAATGGTGCTAATGGGAATCGAGGTCCCACATTTATCTCAAGCTTCTGCATTCCTATTTTAATGTCTCTTGACATGTTCACAGCTCCTCTTTGCTGGTGGGCTGACCATTAAGAACAAATTCTTTGCAGACTGATGTGTCTTTTGACTGAGCAATGGGCCCTCCTTTTCGGTACCTCCCACTGCTTCAATACCCTTTTTGATAATTTTTTTTTTCTCATTATGTGCCTATAAAGGGAACAGTCCTCCATTTATTCTGTCCTGGAATGTCTCTTTCCTTTTATCTGCAATGTAGTATCAATCAGAGGAAATAGCTTACTGCAAGACCATGTAATTGGCCTGGAACCTCAGAGCCCCAGTATGGCCCCAGACTGTCACCATTAAAGCCCATGAGTGTTTTACTCTTGAGTTATCCTAATGGGAAAATCCTCTTCCAAGGGACTTGATAGATGCTGATACTCAGGATGTTTAAAGTAGGAATGGAAAGAATGGGAAGGAACAAAGTTGCTTGATATCCAGAGAGTCTACATGACCCAGGAGATGTTTATTTTGGTACTTAATTTTTATAATGCATGGTCTTGTCAAAGGGAATGTTTGTCATGTATACTAGTGTAAAAAGCTTAAAAGACTTACAGAAGCTTAAGAATCCAGTATCCTAAGTATCTGACTGTAAGGAAAATAAAAGTGTTTTGTAAGGCACTTACCAGCACATGACATCAATCTGAATAGTTTGTTCTAGTATTTTAAAAATATTAAGGATTTTACTAACACTGTTATTTTTGTTCTCAAGGGCTAGATTCAAGACAAAGAAATTCTAAGAAACAAAGGAGTCAGAGGGAGGACAAAAGGTGATTCAGGTTGGCCCTAAGAGCACATAGAGAGGCTCATATTCATCCCGTTTGGTTTAAGGCAGGTAGCTGAGGGTCCTACATTAGGAAGGTAGTTTCTATAGGCTTCATCTCTAGACAACTATTAGGGAGACACACATGTCAGACCTCTCTTTTTATTGACCACAGGGGGAGCTTACGGAGGGTACAGTCCTCATTTTGGCATCTGAGGTTGACATAAGCCTTTGAGCTTAATTATCCTCTTTTTTAATTCTGTGTATGTCAGTTATGCAACAAACATGAATTAAATATTAGCTTGAACCATATTAGAATTACAAAAAAACCCCAATACAATTCTAAAGCCTATTAAAATATGTCTGTGCAATTAGTCTCCAAGCACACTGTTGTCTCCTCCTTCCTCACTCCCCATCTTTTTATTTTTTCTTTTGTCTCATTTTTCGTGTCCTGCCTGTACACAGACTGCCACTACCTTGGTTCAGGATTCATTAATTCTCTATGTCCTGTAATGTGCCTGCAGCACTTTGGGATAATAAAATAACAGTGTGAAGTAATCAAAAGCTGCTTCTACTTGCAGTAAGCAAAAGCCAAAATGTTGTCTCACTTTTATCCGAAATACAAGCAGTGCAGATTCATATTGGATTAGCCACCAACGGCTGAACACAGATACGCTGAAGGACAGCCCCGGGCTGTTTTCAAACAGAAGTGCAGACTAAATGAATCCTTGCTTGGGATGCTTGGAGGCAGCTGGATATATATCGCTTGCCTCTGGGCTTGTGAAGAGTGAGACGTTACACAGTTTTCATACCCTTACAGATATACATGGTGCCAAACCATACCGACGTGACTTGCTGCTGAAAATACCACGCAGCTTTATGGCCTGCACAGCGCTAGTTACCCAGCCCTGGGTTTGCTTCCACTTGGTCCCTGCCCAGAGACGGACCGGTGGTGTGTACATGGCCCAGCAGCCAGACGAATTCTCCTTCCCTGCTGATGTCATTACTGCCTCTGTCTTTCCCCGCTACACAAGGGTCCTGGGGGTGGTTGGTTGCAGGATAGCATTTTATTCATAGAGGAGGTGCTGTACAGGCATACAAGGTGACTGAGAGGGGCTGCTAGGGACCTAATCCTGTGATCTCTGCCATGTGTGACATAAATACGTTCTCTTGTTCCCTGGCATTATCAAAGTGGCTGGGGGTGCAGGAGTTAGTAAAGGGGAGAGAGCAAGAGAGAACTGCAAGCCCCCATCAGCAACTCTCTCCCCAGACTTGCACAGACCTCTGTCAAAAGTTTCAATAACCTTATGGTGCTTGATGGTATTGGTGGATTTATTTTCATCAGTATTGTGAAAAATTCAGATTGTGTCATCTTTCACCAGTTCAGTGGGATGGGCAAGCAGAGTTGGGGACAGTTCCTCATGGTCTTTCTCACCTAAACCAGCAGTCTTAGCATCTGATCTGCAGGATACTGAGTGCTAAGCGTGGGGCTATAAAATATGGAGATGACTGTAATTGCTTTGTTTCTTCTGCAGAGACAAGTCCATATTAAAATCGAAACTGGTCACTGTAGTTATGTGGGGTTGATGGCCTTTATTCCCTTGGATGCCTGAGAGCCTAGAGTGTGAAGATACCCTGAGAATATGCTTAGATGGTATCTATTTTCAGGCAAATATCTTAGGAGTCAAGGATCACATGTTTTTTTAATTTAAAGCAATATTGCAAACTTGTTGCAATTATTTATATAAAGCAAGCATTTAGGTTTGGATCCAAGAACTGTGTTATGGCTCCCCGAACAGTTTGCCTGTTTTGTTCAGGGCACTGCAGGGCATACATGCGAGCCATTAATTGTGGCAACGAGCTCTGGTGAGTGGGGTCTGTTTTGAGAACCCAGCGAGTAGGGGAGGCTGGGTGACTGTGGACTCCAAAACCAAACACTCAGAAATCATAGGGCCTCAGAAGTGGAAATTGATTTTTTTATTATTTTTTCAGTGATTACATGTTTGTTTTACCTTAGTATTTCTGAACCTTTAGAACATATATAGGTCATGTTTATGAGTTTTAATCAGCCCAGAATGGGGTTTTCAAGAGTTTGGGGTTATATGCAGCTGTAAAATTCATTGCACTGTTGCTCAAGATACTTAATTGCTCCAACTTTTAATAGGTAATCCAATATGCACTGAAGTAGAACCAGTGGGCATATGGTTTTACTGAGAGATGTCTTGGAGAGGAAAAGTCAAATTACTTTTTCCTAAAGCAAAAAACTTTGCAATCTAAATGCTTATATTTCAGTATTCATTTTTTGGTTTTCCTGCCATTTGTGTCCAAAGAACAATAAAAATTTGAACAGAGTTCTCTTAAAAAAAGAAAAAAAATCTGCAACAGCATTTAGAGGACATAAGACGAGGAAGATGAGGAGCAGGATCAAAAATCTAATAGACTTCTTCTTCTAACCTGTGTCTAAGTAGCCTGTTTTTTCCTTACAGGGAGCCTTCTGAGCTTTAATTTTTACACCTAAAGTTAGGCAGCATGAATAGCCCCTTCCATCCCTCAATAAAAACCTAGTTGCTTTACTCAGTCTGTGCAGGTATTTTCGAAATCCATGCAAGATGACGGATTTTCTGAGGCAATCTTTAAAACCTGTTCTAATTATTATCTCAGCACAATAATAATACTAAATGTGTGTTAAACAATTTTAATGTGCAATGTGAATTACATTTGGTACATTTTTTATTATGTCTTTTAATTTTAATGTGGTAGAGCCCCATCTAACTAAAGCATTTGTCTTGCAGGTCTGAGTACAGCCGTATGTCCTCTACCAGCAGTGAGTATAACTTTGAGAATTTTTAAAAATGAATTCTCATATTTTCTTTTTTCTCATTGCTGCTATTTATTAACATCAACCTAGTGTTACAATGGAGTTCACATTGACACAGTGAAGCCTCCATTCCTTCTCTTCTTGAATCTATGTCTAGAAACAATATATAAAATTAAACTAATTGGATGTTTATGACCAAAATATAAGCCACATGTAAAGTCATAAATATTAGAGCTCGCAAGATTGCAAGGCAAAATGAGAACAAAATCTGTAAACATGGTGTGGCCAGTGCAAATGTGTCCTCCAGCCAAATGAGTTTGCAGTGATGAATGCCACTAGGGCTGGGGGATGCAGGAACAATTGAATGTTTATTGTAAACTGATGCCAAGGAAGTGCTTGACAGCAAATTCTGTGAAGCATTTCTTTGATTTCAAAGATGATAGATGCTCTAGTGGGTGTCACAGTCTTTCTAGATGTTTATGATAACCATCTGAATTTTGGGTTATCCATCTGATAAGAGATACATCCTGGTATCTGGGTTATTTTTTCTTTCTTTTTCACCAGTGCAAAGTGGCAGGTTTTGTGTTTTTTTAGGAACAAGGAGTGCTTTTTCAGTGCTCTGTCTACCCACTGCAGCCATTCTCTTAGTTGTAGGATATACTGTATCTACAGCACTTCGAAATGCAATAATGCTTATTCATGCATAGCTACTAGTATCTCTCTCTTGTCAAAGTGCAAGTGTCTGTCTTCCTGATTCACTTGTAGACCTGAGCTTTATTTATGCCAAGCAAGCAGGTAAAAAATTCACAGATGACTAGTTGTATTTTAGAATCTGGATCTTTGAGCACCATGTAAATTGGAGGGGAAGAAAGCTGTTGGTTTTTTCTCATTCACACATTCTGGCTGAAGCATGGAGAGGGTTATTTTCCATCTCCCATGGTCTTCAGCAGAGGGCTTTTATTGATTTCAACAAGAGCTGGATCAGACAGTGTTCGTAATGTCTGGCTCCTGAGCTGATGTGACTAGCAGGGAGCTCGGTGTCTTTTCTCCATCTGCTCTGTGTGTATGTGTATCTGAGAAACAGGGAATTCAGTGCACCTTTTTTCCTAAATTCTGTTGTTTAAATAGATTTCTGGTTTCCTGCCTTTGGACGTGATTCTTGAAATGACTGGGAGGCAAAATCCAGCCAGTCAGCTTTTCCGTGATAGTAAAAGCATTGGATTTGACTGGTTACCCCAGGTGTGTGAACCCACCCTCAGCTCCCAAGGCTGGGTGATGGCTTGGAGAATACGCTGCCAGCTTCCTACACTTTTTGGGTGGTGACTCATAATTATTTGCCTAGTAAAAGTGCTTATTTGCCCAATAAGTTCAGAAGACAAGGTGTAAGTAAAGTATTTCTCATCTAAAAATTTAGTTTTGATCCCTTACCAACTTTGACTGCTGCACTTTTTACAAATAAAGGTAACAAATTACATTTATAAGTCTCTGTTTTTATTAAATTAGTTGTTTGTAAGGGTAGTTTTTCATTGCGTGGCGGCTACAGTGTGTCATGTTAACTGTGGTCACGTCAGTGTCTTGCTGGCCATGGCTGTCCAGAATATGTGGGGGTTGCAGTTGTATTTCAACACCAGTAATCAGTACAAAGAGGTATTATCATTCCAGCAAAGACACAAAAGTTCAGGAGACAGGGCAGTCTCTTTCTTTCTCTTTTCTGCTTCCAAGGCAAATTATATTGATACAGCTTTGCAAGTAGCAGTATTTAACTTTGCGTGTTGTGGTGTTTGTGTGGTCACTTTGGTCAGACAGTGCAAGAGTAACAGAAACAGCTGCATAAAAGAATTTAAGTAAAATAGAAATGCTTTCATGTCGGAGGCTGGCAGTCAGTGGGTGCATAACACATTTGAAGAAGAGATTATTGGGGAAGAGATGTTAGGAAAAAAAGGTGATGTGGCCATTTTAATTTCTTTTGGGAAAAGATTCAGCAAGTGGTATCTTTCATAGTACAGAAAGCAGTCTAATCAATGATGCCGTTAGGCGCCAACATAATGCAAAGTAAGTCGTTGTTAATTAAAAAGCAAAGAATCTCCATTAACTACAGCTGCTGCATCTGAACGTCCTGTTCTAATAAAGTGGACTTTAGCTCAACCAGAAGGATTACAGGCTAATTTGGTTTACAGGGGTCTTATTTGATGGTCCCAATGAGGCTCTGATTTCAGTGCTTAGTAAATGAATAATTTCTAAATTTCTGGATAAATTCCACAATAGTTTTCCACAGATGTGTCAAAGCAAAGGATAAGAAAGATTTAGCAGGTGAATTAACTACAGCTGCCTATATCACTAGCTGTGGTGACAGCAGCTGAACAAACTGCAGCACTTTGCACCAATGCAAAAGTATACAGGGACCCTTGACCCTTGGGAGGAGACATCTCACCCCAAGTCAGAAGTAAAATCTAATGGGCTGCTGTGTGACAATGGAAGGATCGTTCTGTGCATGCATTATTTCTAGTACTTTTTTTCCCTAAGCATATGGCAGCAGTTATCATGGGCAACATACAACTGCAGCAGTTCAAAGCCCTGCCTGGTGTGTTGGTTGGACCGTGGGTCTCATGCAGCATCTTTTCTTCTTTACCCTTGTGTCCTGGCTTTGGGTAACCCAAAAATGCTTTTCACTGGCAGCATTCATCTAACATTTGTGGTTTTCTACAGCAAGTGCTTTGAGGAGGAAGACCAAAGTTTGCAGACCATGTTTATTTCTGTAAGAAAGTGCAGCAGTTATCTGCCATGCAGGCATCTGCCATGCAGGCTCTGGCTGTTGTCAGGGTGACCATGTGCCACTTGGCCTTTTCTTATTGAGCAGAGTAAATAGGCCAAGAAGACCTGACTGATGGATGCTGGTGTTTGAGGTATTATGGCTTTGAAAGTGCAGCATTGTGATTTCATGGAAGAAAAGTGCTAAATTAATTTTGACTTTTTTTGTTCCTGGATTCTGGTGCGTATAGCTGTCCTGGGTTAAGCTGAGACAGAGTTAACTTTCTTCATAATAGCTAGCAAGAGGCTGTGTTTTGGATTTGTGCTCAGAAGAAAGCTGATAAAAAGTGATGTCTATGTGGCTGCCAAGGTCTTTCAGCTTCTCTGGCTGTCTGCAAACAGGAGAAGCTGGGAGGGAGCACAGCCCCAGTTACTAGCCCAGGATTTGATCTTTGGTCCAGGATTGAGACCCAAAGTGGCCAATAATCTCTTCCATAACATACACGTCATGCCCAATATATAGGTGAGGACCCTCCAGAAGATCGGCCCTTTTTGGTTCCAGATCTCTTTTGCTCCGGGTCATCTCGCTCCAGGTGGTCGCTCTCCCAAGGCCTTCCCCCCTCACCCTGGTCAGCTCTCTCTCTGGGACACTCGGACTGTTCTCTCTGTTCCATGAGTGCGGTTTCGGGGCTCTCCCTGCTCTGGGATCATTATCCGGGAATAGGCTGAGCCTTGGTCATCGGGTGGGGGGGCAGTATCACTGTGTATCACTCATTTGTATATTTGTATATAGTATTATTTTCAATATTATTGTAGTTTAGTTATTAAATTGTTCTTATCTCAAGCCACGAGTCCTTTTTTCCCTTTACCCCTTTAATTCTCTCCCCTGTCCTGGGGTGGGGGGGGAATTGTGTGAGTGGGTATGTGGTTTGGTCCCCAGCCAAGAGCAAACCCATCACAATAGCCTACTTATCCCTTTGTTCTTTAGCAGGAGGTGTGTTTTGTGTTATTAGGATGTTTTGACCATTGGTGTGCTCTTCATTAATCTAGAAAATGTGTTAAGCTTCTTTTTGCTCATATTTTCAGTTACCTTTTCAATTACAGTTTTCAGTTACCATTAGGCATCCCTAATCATATACTAGAGGGAATCATGCCAAGCACTTTACAAACACAGAAGAGACCTTTACCCAAAGTTTATAATGCCAAAATATAAAAACCATGGGTGCCATATGGATACAGACAGCTGGAATCACAAATAAATAATTAAGTAGTGTTGGTCAGCACAATAAGTAACTGTCTCTGCACATCAACATTTTAATTATCTTTAAATTGCTTTGAGCTATGTGTTTCAGGGATGATTTTCAACCAGGGAGGAGGAGTTTTGATGGAGACTGCTTATTTCCTCCTCTGCATAAACTTTGTATTTATGATAATGGCTCTTCAGAAAGACTTGAACCAGAAGTGGGCATTTTGAAGCAAGACTTTTGTGATTTGTATCGTTTGAAATGTTCCATACCTAGTCAGCTCTGGGGCCAATTTAACCAGGTTGTCTTAGAAATAATAGTGAAAGTGAGTGGGTTTTTTGGGGTTTTTTTTGTTTTTGTCCCTGACATTTTTCAGCAAGGCAATCAGTAGGGAGCTGCCTCAATACGCATTTGTACTGTTCCAGCTAAGTCGGTAAATGAAGCATAAAACTGGCCCTATGGGATAAGATGCAAGCGCGTGGCAGATTTCAGAGCATTTGAGATGGTAAAACCCTGCTGTAGCACACAGTGGTTCATGTTGTGCTTCTCAGTGAGGTAAAGAGCTTGCCACCGACATGCTTTGCCGTGGAAAAGCTGGTAATTTGCCTTCCCCAGTTGCCCTGCCTTTCATTTAGCAGCTGGGAAATGACCGAGTTCTTCTGGGGTGTTTTTAGGTTGTTTGTATTCTTCCACAGTAAACCTGAGAGCTGGGATATTAACATTTTATTTCCATGTTGTGCATACTTCCTGACCCATGGAATTTCACCCACTTTCTCATTCTAAAAATTAAGCACAAAACAGTTTCTTTTGGCATATTTACAAATATGTGGGTTACTGAGCATTTCTTTTTAGTTTTGTTTTTTTTTCTGTTTGGTATTCTGTTCTTATGGTAGTATAAAGTCAGATCTTTGTTCTGAGATTTGGTCAGTGTTTTTTCAGTGTCATCTGATTCAACTCCCTCGGCTGGTTTTTGAACTCTGTTTTCTCTACAAGTGGCATGTCCAAAACTGTCAGTCTTTATGGAGGGCTGGTAAGGGCAATGTTTCTCTTATTCTTGATTCCAGAGGCAGGGTGAGGTGCTAAGGCTGAATCTTACCTCCATGCACCAGGTGTGCGTTGAAATAGGCTGCCTGAACGGCATTTTGTATGAGAGATGTCATTTCTTGAGTGGTGCTTGCTCTTTGTGCTGGATCTGGCCATGGGGAATGGGAAATCACCAGCACTGCAATACTTGCTGTTTATGAAAAGCCCCTTGAAATCTTGTGTTTGTGTACGTGCCCTGAACAAGTCCAAGACAACATACCCTAATCAGTGTCCTTTTTCTTTCAGACTTATTCCCAGTCTTTTTTAAAAAGACACCTAACAATTCTCCTTAAAGACAATTAGGGTAAGTTAATGACATGTAGTCAAGTGACAATATTCAAATAAGGAAAAAATGGTTGTCCTAGAGGTAGTGCTGTCCTGAATTTGAGGTAAACCATTGTTTTTCTGAAACTGTGTTACTGTTCTTTGCTGATTCTGTGCTGTGTTTATCTGCTCTTATTTTGAGTAACTCTCTTTACTTTGAAGCCATCTGTGAGGTTAGGGGGTTGCTGCACCCAGTGCCAACTTTAGAAGTAGAAATTACGTATTTGTATGCACTGTCATTCTGAGGACCCATCAAAAGCTATTCAGGTGCTGATGCAGTCCATCAGGTAGGTTGTGAGGGCTCAGTGTTAGGCCACCTATCCCATCCATTCCTGGAGCTTGCCATGGCACAGTTACATGACAGTTTTCACACAACTTCCATATTGTGTGCATGTAACGATATGCTGCTTCTCTTTTGCTCTTTCTGTTTTGTCTCTTTTTCTTTTTTTATTTTCCCCCACCGTGTCTTCTGCTTCTTCATGTTACCTGGCAAGAACCTTCCTCTTCCCTCTCTATTCACGTTTAGATTATAACTGTTGTTGGAAGGAAATGTGAAGAGGAAAATGTATCCCTGAATAAGAGACAGTTGGATCCAGCCTGAGCCCTAGGACCTTTATAGAGGAGAACAAAGTCAGTGTCTCCAGAAGTTCTCCTGTTTCTGATTCTTAAGAATTTTTGTTACCAAACACTCCAGAGACCAAGGGATTGCATTGTCAAAATGGGGACTAATGGAGCTTTTGATGAAAAACAAAAGCTTGCTGGTTGCAGAGATAACAGGAGCTACAGGAGTGTAAGGATCTACAGTATTATGTAGATGTATAGGTGCCTTGTAACAATAGCATATGGAGAAGTGGCTTCCCTTTACTTGTGTATCATTTCAAAATCTGGCTGCCTCCACTTAACTGTTAAAGATGATGAAAACAAACCAGGAGCAGGAAGGAGGCTGGGTTTGATTTGGGCTTTTAAAAAACTGTCACAAAGCTAAAATTTCATAATATAGTTGCCTCCTTTAAGTTAGGTTAGTTCAAACTGGTTCTGACCCAGGCACTGCTGGACTGGGTACCTTCTAAGTATATTTCTCCAAACGATGTAATTTAATAAGTGTAAGGATATAGTTATATTCTTTTACTGCAATACGAAGATATACTGTAGTATATTGTTTCTTATTTCTGTAGAGAACTGAGATGCTTTTACAATGGCTGGCAATGAGCTGTATTAAATACAATTGTAAAAGCAATTTACAGTGGGCTTGCCAGCGTGATGCTGCATTTCCAGAAGGTGTTATTATAAAAGGAAGACTAATTAAAGTATGAGGGAAAAAGGAAGAGGAAATTATCTCTTATATCATGATGAGCTCTTAGCCTGCAGCATCTGTCAATGTTGCAAATTCAGGTATTTTATATAGTAGTGAAGTCTGAAGTGTCAGCTCCTGTGGGCATCTTCTGCGTATCTTGCCTGGCCTGTGTTATGCTGCTAGAGGTAAAGAGCAGTGCTATTTCACACTGTGGCTGTGTGAAGAAGGAAAATGCCATTGCTACCTTCCACCTAGCAGTCTTTGGCTGTTCAAAACGTGTTTGTGTATCTGCTTGTCACCAAATTCCACTGCGATGAAGGAGAAAATGCTTGCGTACAGACTAGAAAAGTATAGTACTGGACCACATAAAGTTGAGATTGGAAGTCTCCTCTAGAGATCGTCTAGTCCAAGCCCTCTGCTGAAAGCAGGGGCAGTGAGAGTGGGTTGCTCAAGGCAATGTCTCAGCATGTTTTCAATATCTATCTCCACAGCCTCTCTGGGCAGCCTCTTCCAGTGAGTGACCACCCTCACAGTAAAAAAGTTTTTTCTTATGTTTAGACAGAATTTCCTGTATTTCTGTTTGAAACGTCGGCACAGAACAACACCAGGAGGCCCTGTTAGTCTCCAGTCCCTAATTTTCCCTTTCGGTTGCATAATTTTTAACCAACAGCTTCTTGTTTTGCTATGGTACTTGATCACACAGCACCATCCCTCCTCCCAGCCCCACCAGCATCCCAGTCTCATCTGCAAGTGTCCACAGGTGATGCATCCTGATTTTCAGTAGCTGCAAATGGACCCTTACATATGTCAGGAATGGCACAGAGTTAGTTATCACTGCTGCCGAACACCATTGCCTGGAAACCATGCTGGAGATGTTGAGTTAACATTGTTATTTGCACTTTTACTTTTCGAGAAGTTGAGGTTTGGATGCTGTTCTAGCAGGGAGATAGCATGTTGAGGTTTGTCTTACTGCACATGGTTATTTAGAATCATAAGGAGTAGAGAGGAAACATACCCTTAAAGACATGACTAAAGATGGACAGTGGCCAGAAAGAGAAGATAAAAATGAAATGAGGCAAAGTCATGTGTAAGGACATGCACAAACTAATGTTTAACTGTGCTTAGAATCAAATCTAGGTTTGATTTTTGCATGCCAAGTGTGTGGCATTAACCACAAGCATGCCCTTCCCCTTGTAAAGACTGAAGTTCCTGTTTAAATGTATTTAGCTCGGAGTAACTCGTATCTCTGTTCTTTGTTAAAATGTGAGTTTCACTCTTTGGGATCATTTAGCACACACCAAACTGTGTGTCCCATGGTTAAATTACTTCCTACTGACTTAGTATTAACTTGGGATTTCTGTGTCAAGGGGGTGTAAGTGTGCCCTAAACAGTTAATGGACAGGAGCTATGAAACTCTGTTGTTTTGTATATCGTTTTCTGACCACATCCAGTCAGATTTTTTTTCCTGCCGTATAGATACAGCAGATAAATACTGAACTAGTTATTAAAAAATTAATAGTAATTCATGTATGAATGACAATCTGAATGTTCTTCTAGCTCCTTTTTTAAGCACACAAAGTAGTAATCAAAACCACATAAGCAAATATTTACTCTTTCTCATTACCAGGCATGATTCTGAAGCATAGGAAATCTTTGATAGACACTGAGCTATCAAGTGCTACACAAATCTAGTAAAAAATTATAGGAAAGGTTTTGGAGAAAGTTAAAGTGGATTATTAGGTGATGGGGGTTGAAGTTCCCTCTGTAGAAGTGTTACCGCTGCTGTCCCAGAAAACCACAAGGATCTAGGCAGCTATTTAGCGGGTCTTTTACACTGAGCAATGGGTTGCAGGAAAGATCTTGGCATTCCAAGTTCAGCTGATACAGTGATGAGAATGATCTGGAAGTTGTTGAGATGTCTGTCTGAATTAAAGCCCAAAGCAGGAAGCTGTCATGCTTTAAGGTCAGCCAGAAATAAAGCACCATGCAGCCGCTTGCTCACTCCTTCCCTCTGCCACCCCAGTGGGATGGGGGGAAGAATTGCGAGACAAAAGGTAAAACCTCATGGGTTGAGACAGGGACAGGGCAGGATCACTCACCAATGATGGTCACAGGCAAAACAAACTTGACTTGGGGGGAAAAAAAATATTTGTTAACAATCAAATCAGAGTAAGATAATGAGAAATAAAACCAAATCTTAAAAACACTTTCCCCCCACCCCTCCCTTCTTCCCAGGGTCAGCTTTGCTCCCAAATTCTCTACCTCTCCCCTGAGCAGTGCAGGGGGACGGGGAATGGGGGTCGTGGTCAGTTGATCACACATGGTCTCTGTCACTCCTTGCTCCTCAGGGCGGGGGGACTCCTCACACTCTTGCCCTGCTCCAGTGTGGGGTCCCTCCCACAGGAGACAGTCCTCCATGAACTTATCCAATGTGAGTCATTCCCATGGGCTGCAGTTCTTCAGGAACTACTCCAGATTGGGTCCCTTCCATGGGGTGAAGTCCTTCAGGAAAAGACTGCTCCAGTGTGGGCTTCCCACGGGGTCACAGCCTCCTTCAGGCATCCACCTGTGTGGGTGTGGGTCCTCCCCAGGCTGCAGTTGGGTCTCTGCTCCCCCGTTACCTCCACGGCTGCAGGGGCACAGCTTCCTCACCATGTGCTGTGCCACGGGCTGCAGGGGAATCTCTGCTCCAGCGCCTGGAGTACCTCCTCCCCATCTTTCTTCGCTGACCTTGGTGTCTGCATCGTTGTTTCACATCCCACTCCTCTCTCTGCTGACACTCTGCAGCAGGTTTTTTCCCCTCTTAAATATGTTATCCCAGAGGCGCTTACCACCATTGCTGATGGGCTTGGCCTTAGCCAGAGGTAGGTCCAGCCGGGGAAGCTTCTAGTGGCTTCTTGCAGGAGCCACCCCTGTAGACACACACCCCTGCCTGCCCCCCCACCACTACCAAAACCTTGCCACACAAACCCAATACAGAAGCTAAAAAAAATAAATCTGTCCCATGGCAACTCCTGGCTCAGGGTCACTATCTGTGGTAGAAGGGGAAAAGTCATCTGACTCACTGAGTCAAATGATGAAACACTTGTGAAGGCTGAAGCTATTAAGGCAGTTTCTACTAAATGTGTGCTGTTTTGACAATGCCAGCAATTAGTTTACTCATTTTATGGCCTCAGTACACTATCGTGGTGTGTTTTCTTTAACTGGAACTTTTAAAAATGCATAAATAGGATTTATTTATACAAGCTCAGTGGGAAGCTGGGACATTTGGTAATCAGTACATGCCACGTTCTAGAGCAGTAGATGTCTGCTGCCTGCCTCATTTTTGTTGGTACCGCATGTTTGTTGATCAATAGTTTTATTAAAAAATCTTGTAATTTCTAAAAGGTTCATGAAATGTTTACCAGGTGACTCCTGGCTGCCACCGTATGGGATCAAGATGCAGCACGGACAGCGTGCTTTCTATTTTTACTTCCCTTTTCCATCAGCTGGTGTGGTGTAGGTCTTTTGAACCACACACTGTCAGCTGAAAGGATTATGAGGTTCAAAATAGTTTTCCATTACTGTCAAGTCCAAACAGCTCCTTTGCTGTGATGCTAATGTTGTTGATTGTTGACAGAGACACAAACATAGCAATGCTTGACCTTGCCTCAGGGTTTGATCCCATATTTTCTTCAGATGTGTCTTGAGTGTAGATGCTTTGTTGTGGCTTCTGACTTCTCTCTGGCTGGGTTTCCCTGCCACCTCTTTGTGATCCCAGGAAGGTTTGTGCAAAAGTGCAAACTGATTAAAAGAACAGGTGTGCCTGAAAATTAACATTTTGGGCCAGATCACTTCTCTCCACCAGAAGGCACAATCCTGTTCTTCCTTATCTGAAGGCTTCTTTTCAGTCTGCTCAGCAAACTGTTTCAGCTTGCATCTAGACCTGACAACATGGGAAGCACTGGAAACACTTAGCTGGGAATAGTAGAGGGAAGAGTGCCAGACGTCAAGTCTTAAATTGTCTTAAGCCCATCATAAAATCACACTCTCAGTTAACTAGAGAACATTGTGTGAGGTATGGAGCTCATTGTTGGACCAAATTTATCAGCTGCTCAAGTACAGCCTTTCTTGGGTTTTTTTTTGAGACAATGTACTTTCTGCCCTTTTATAAAAACCATATTTTCGAGAATCTCAGCTTTACATAGGAGTTGGATTTTAAGAAAATACAATGCTTGCAATCAAAGGACTTTGAACAGTATGGTGATAGATGCAGTTGGAATGCTGACGTGCATTGTACAGCTGTTGATTTACTGGTGATTGCTGATGAGAGTTTTATTGAATTACTGCACATTGCCACTCTGTACAGAACCTGATATTAATACAAAGATCGGTGTCTGGGTTCTTGTCAAGTACAACGATCCCCATCTTTCTTTAGGAAAATTTTATGATTGGGAAGGATGGGCATCTTTGCAAAGCTTAACTTTTCTAAAGTGTAAATCTGGAGCCGTTTGGAATGCTGCTCTCTCTGTGTTTCTGTTTCATGCCCTCTTCCCTTCCCTGGCCCCTCTAAAAAGTGAGGTGACTTTTTAATTCTACATGCAATATAAAATAGCAATAAAACAAATTAATGTGATTGTTGAGCATTAATAATTAATGCACCTTCCTTGTGTTTCTCCACTGACTGAATTAGCAACAATATAGGCTATTACATAAAGTCCCACATCTTATCCTGACGGCCCAGGCTCATTCGTGATAGTAGCATCACCAAACTAGCTGGAGCAAATCCTGTGCACAGCAGCTCACCATTGTGCTTCAGTTCCCCACTCAGGGGTTTCTGAATACTGTTTCTTCTTGTGTGTTTCTGAAAGACACAGAATGAGAATTGACAGCTGTTTTCCACAGATGAGGAATACTTTTCAGGGTATTAAAAAAAAAAATTTCCTTACTGTTTCTCTTAGGGGTATTGGGTCTCCTGTGAGAATTGATCTCTGTGTGATGGAGCCCTTTGAGCCCCTAGATGAGCAAATAGAGGTAGATTGTGGCTTTTCAGTAAAGACAGCTAACGCAGTGAAGACAATTTGAAAATGCCAAATAATGTGAATCTGTTTTGTGGCATGGACACCTGTGCAGACTGAGACACCAAGACAGCTCTTGAATTGTGGTGAACTGTGTGGGAAGGAAGAGGGGAAATGACAACAGTTGATGTCCAGGAGAACATCTCTGAAGGTACATGAGTACACCAGCATTTTGGGGTTCTTGCTTTTCAGCGAGTTAGTAGCTAAATCTATGACTGAGGAGAGTATTGAAGTAAGACTTCAATGATCTTCAGAGGATAAGTAGATGATAATGATTTTTAATTTTAATTGAAATTATGATTATTTCTAACACTGCTGTTGCCAATGTAATATCTGGTGTCAGCAGCATATTTGAGGTAGGAGAACACCAGGTTTCACGAGCACTATGCAGCAAAAGTAAAGAGCTCATGGAGAAGACCACAGCATTGACAGAAAAATCCTTATCTTGGGTAGTGTTTGTGAGGAATTGCCAAGCAGTTTGCTTGCTTTTAACCATGATGTGAAAGCACCCACTGTGGTCTCCTGCAGTTTGTCTGCATGAAGAGCCCGTACACCTTCTCAGAATTGGGGGGTCTTCTGTTGTGGGATGCTTAATATACAGTAAAGCATAGCGTCTGCTTTGACAATGCCTACAGGCTCCATAAAGCCTAGGTAGAACATGCAGACACAGCAAGGAGAAGGCTGTAGTGTCAGGGACATGGGACTACACAGCCAGAAACACAATGTGGCACTCCTGTCCCTTTATTTTAGCCTGTTTTTGAAGGGAAACATGGTGTCAATGTGTGCCATCTTTCTTCACAGAGACACTAACTTCCCACAGGTTTCATTGGAAAGGCAGTAGGACAAACTTGTCTCTATGGAGAAAAAACACTCTAATATGGGTTTGAGTTACCTCTTCTAATCTACAGCTGGACAGTCAGCCAACAGGCAGCACACACATACCTTTGTACCAAGTGCGAACTGCTGCTTGTCTGCCAAGTAGTTAGAGGATCAGTGGGAAAGCTGCAGCACTGTGAATGAGGAGACGAGGGAAATAGGGACTGAGAGTATATCTTTGAGCTAAGGAGTCCCTGACTCTTCACCTTGCAATAAGCAGACAGCAGCCTGACTAAAGAAGTCAAAGAAGTTGGTTTTAGAGGATGTAATGGAAAATGTGACAATCACAGAGTTCAAGAGCATTTCTTCCATAATGTGCATCACAAAAGCATGTCTCATTGACAAAGTAGTACAACAAAGTAAGATACTAGAAGAATGATCTTCAAGATAAGCATGTAGGCCCACAAACTTTCCTTCCAGTTTTAGTTGCATAGCTGAGGTGCACAATATGGAAGTAGAGTTGCTTGGTTCCCACTACACTTGTGGGTGGTGGAGGGTGATGGGCCTTGTCTGAGGTTTGGTTCTGTCTTTGATCACAGACTACAAATGTAGCCCAGGACAGCCACCCTCCTGCTGGAGGGGCATCTGTCAGGTGCCTAACCTTCTGTGGGATGACTCTGGGCCACAATGCTTGTATTTCCTATGAAGAAGATGAGGGTCATGGGGTTCTGAAGGCAAGCTGAGATGGTGATCTTGGCACCATAGGCCATATGACTGCAAACAGGAGAGCGAGTGTCAGGGTGCAGTTGCATGGCCAGGTTAAGATGTGTAGCTGCACAAGTAGCCAGGCCAACACAACGGAGTGGGCAGGGGTTCATGGAGAGGTGAAGGATGTGAGCTGGGATGAGATAGCCCCTTTCAACAGCAGCTGAAGTTGACCATGAAAGGTTACCCTTAGGCGGGACAGGGGAACGTAGCTGGTGGGTGAGAGATGAGAATTCACTGGGTGCTGTAGCACAGTGGGGAGTTTCAGCAATTGTTGAACCATCTAACAGCAAAGGTACCACATGGTGAGATCTACTATTGCCTTTGCTTGATCATGCAGGGCCTTCATGGGCATTAAGTATCACTTTTTGATAAGATTCATTCCTGCAGGTTTGGCTGTATGTTGTACACTAAAGCAATGACACCTTATAAGGCTGTTCATATTAATGTACCAGAGAAAGCTTTTTATCTCCATCAGGCGGGTAGTGGGCTTAGTTTTCCAGCATCATTTTTGCTCAATACTACTTTTTTTTTTTTCCATTCTACAGCAACTGGATAACAGCACAGAGAGCCTATATCATGTGCCCATCTGGAGGAGCAGATTGACCATTTTGCCTTGCTTGTCAGTATGCTGCTCTGCTGTGCATTGTCTATACTACATTAGTATGGATGGAGCAGTGAGCATCCTGGCACCATTATCTCCATTAGAGAACACTGAACTGCAGCTCTGCAGGAAAATGCTGCTCTGATGGGAACGTGAAAGAGGTTTCTCCTCTTGTTGCTGTGCTGTGCGTAATATCCACTTTCTTACTGCTTCTGAACATCCTTCATGAGTTTGAGGTGGTGTGCAAAGCAGCACATGCTGAGAAGCACATTATCCTGCAGCCCTGCATTTGTCAGATGCTATTAAACAGCAGGGAAAGAAAGCTGGTGAATCTGTCACATCCTGCTTGTTCAAAAGGTTATTGATGCTGCATAATTCATCAAAGCATGACCTAGCAGTGGGTTCTGCTGCCAGAGGTGTCCAGTAACTGCTTCTGTTGCAGCTGCCCGTAAAGCGATGTTCCTTGTTTGTGAAAATAGCCTCTGTCTTTGTGTCTGTCCATGAGCATTTCAGTTAATATACCTAGAATGGTCAGTCTTGCCTTGGACTCAGATAAAATGTGAAGGTCCTGTTCAGTGAGAAATGCTACCACTTTGACATTTCTTTGTGTTTTGGAATGGGATTGAAATACGGAAATACTGACATTTTCTGTGCAACAGAAATCCCGAGAACTTTCAATTAGGAAATATTATAGTGCTTTTTTTTCTGACATTATTTATACAGTGATTATTTTTTTATATTCTCACAGTTTAAATATTTTGATTTATTAACAATGAACAAAATATGCTGATCTGTAATGTTCAGGTTTGAATGATGTCATTACTTCCTGATAGCAATTATCTCCTGATAATGAAGTACTGCTTGATGGGAGCTGCAGTTCAGAAGCTTGGCGCATTCCCTGACCCTCTCCCATTGCCTCATTTACATCCTCTGTAATGCATCATGCAATTTGGTCAGAATGAAATGTGAAAACTTACTGCCTGATGTAGTGATAAAGGAATCTAGTCTGTACGGTGTAAGAGAGGTCCAGGCATTGGTTCCCATGAGGCAGCACGTCACAGTGGGAAGTTTGTGTTCCCATGTTCAGATTCTCAATGCAATATTGCAGGTCAGCTAAAAAGATGTATTTATGTCAAGTATTTATATGTTGAATACTTCCTCTGAGTTTCCTGGACAGCAGATTTAAAATATAGGTGGCTAGAAAACTGAAAATATCAGCCACAGTTTGGAAATACACTTTCCCATGCACAAACTGAGGCCAGGATGCCTAAACGGTCTCTTTGTCGCAGACTCCATCCTAGCTCACATACTTACCAGGCTTGACTAACCCTGTAGGTGACTCTTCATTAAATATCTCCTGGTGAATCTCTGAAGTCTTTAGGTCCGTATCTTGATTCACCAGCACAGGGTTAGGAGAGACATTTCAGGGAGACAGGTATTTACCTCCTTCCTAAGCTCTGCTATGGGCTGGTTTTAGGCAGTCAGTGGATTTTGAGCCAAGTCCACTGGAGAAGCCTGGAAAATCAGATGTCATCAAGACTGCTTTAGGTGGTGACTTCTCCTGAAATAAAAAAGCAGTTGGAGCACTGCCCCCCAGAAGGGACAGGTCTTCCTGCGGGGCAACTCTGGGAGGAATGCAGCCCAGGCCTCTCATAGCATGAAAGAGGGACCAGACAGCCAGGTCGTGGCTAGATAACCCAGTAACCGTTCTGCTGGAGCCAGGTGTGCAAGAGTCCTGGGGCCAAAAGGCAAATGCAAGAGGGAGACTTCTCTAACCTAGGGTTATGCAGGTGGCACGGGAGGAAACTCTGCTCATTTCTTCTAGGGACATTTTGTCTCTTGTATGGTTTAATGTAAAATGCATACACACTCCAGGGAGAGGGAGTTGCAGCTCCAGTTCCCTGTACCTCCAGACACACCCAACTGCTTCCCAGCTGTTCAGGCTGCTCACCTGAAGTTACACCTGCTTGTGCCTGCTTTGGGCTAGGAGCCCTACCTCCGGCCACCTGCAGCAAGGGTGGTGTTACCAGGTACCCCAGTCTTTATGGCACCTCTCAGGGGTGGTGGCTGCCCTCACCCTCAACCCTCTGCTCCAAGGGAACTAAGGACTTAACCCATTACTTCCCACTTCACCCACGGGTGTTTGTGTCACTAGATGGCCACTGTTGTCATAGCCATCCTGCTAGACAGCTCTGGCCCAGGGAGGGCTGGCTGGGCAGTTTGGGATGATGCCAAGAGGATTGTCCTCTGAAGGCACCACTGTTCCCTACAGAGTGAGGGCAGAGGGGAAAAGAATTAGGAAAGGAAGATCATCCTCTGCAGTTTTTTCAGAGGCGGCAGCCTCTCTCGGTGCACTCAGCAGGGGATGTAGGCAACTGGGACAGGTACCTGTCTGTCCCCAAGACAAGGTAGCTTGAGTTTCAGTGAAGTTGTACCAAAATAAGGCAGTTGGCACAGACAGACTTGACAGCTCCCATTGTTTTCTGTCAAATTGTCTTTCTGAGTAAAAGATCCCATCCAAAGCTCAATTATAAAATACCAGGCCACCTTCAGTTCCCAGCCTTAGAACATCAAGTGTGACAGTCCTGCAGCATTTGGGCTGACTGTTTGCTTTAACCTCTCTCCGGTGGTTAATACTACATAAACGAGGAGTAAAAAGTTTAGAACTGTAAAATGCTCTTTCAATCCTGGTAGTAGTAACCTCTTAGCAATGTTAGTGCTTTGCCAACTCAACGAGAACTAATCCCCTTCTGTCACAGGAAAGAGAAAAATGTAATAGCTGAGAGAACTGTGGAGCTTATTTTCAAATAGATGCCTCAGCATTTTGGTATTTTCTGTGGGATTAACTAGTAACACAGGAAGGCTAATACATATGCAGAGCTTTCATTTGCTTCTGTGACAATTTGCCGGGGGCAAACTGAACTGTGTCATGAGAAATGGTGTCGTTCCCCCCTCCTCCCCTTCCTTGTCAGTTGAAGCAAAAAGACTTGTTAGTAACATAGAAACAATTTGCAATTTATAATCGGTTCAGGAGAAATTTCTCTGCATTTCTGCTTTTCTTATGTTTCTTTTTTTCTTACCAAAACAGAAAGGGCTGCCATTGTATAAGCACAGAAGCCACATAGTGAAAGGTATGAAAGTGTTGCAGTGAAAGCATCTTTGCTAACATAAAATAGATACTGAAGTTCTTTCTGTACTGATTTGTTACACTTTTGCCCCTTTAGCATAGTTGCTTCTAGCTCAAAAAAAGACAGTTTGCTCTGCTGTACGTGTAACCCTAGCTCCTAACGATGGCTTTGTGCTGTGCTTTGGTGGTGTTCTGAGGCTGGCTCTGCGAGCATCCGGTGCTGATGGGCACGGGCAGCGATGGCTGCAGAATACTAATGCTGCAGCTGGCTCCGACAAGGCTCCACTTTCGAAAAATGCTTTAGTCATTCAGTGTCCGTGCACCGTGCTGAGCAACAGGAGGGCAGAAAAGCCATGCTCAGGGATGTTTTTTCAATGCAGAGCAAGAAGCCGACAGGAATGATGGCTCTTTGCTTCACATTGTTGTGCCCAGGCTTCTTTCAGAGCTGCAGTCATTTATATGCATAAATATCAAGACTGTCACTTGTTGCACACTTTGATAACATTTATTTAACAAAGGAAATGGAGGGAGAAAAGAGCTGAACGTCTTCTATTCCAGTCTTACAAAATGAATGACTGAGTAGCTATGGCGATTACTTTCTTCTGGTTTTGTTAGATCACTGTCCTCTGCAATTTGTTTTTCTTCCTGTCCTGCTGTCCCCCGTCAAGGACCATGAGAGGACCTCCCCCCACACCTCCTTTGTCTTTCTCCCACACTGTGACCATCCACAGGAGATACCTCAAAGAATTACCTACCAGTAACAATTGCCACAGCAAAGCCTCTTGCCGTATACTGACACTGATTTTTTTTTTTCTTCAATATTTTTCCCTCATTAACCATCTGACAAAGTCATCCCATTCACCCATTTCATGCGGAGATATGAGGACTCTGCTGTAATTGTATTTTTAATTATTTGCTTGCGTTTTCTATGTCTCCCCTGGGCAAAATACATGCTTGCTATTTGCTCATCATGCCATATCTTTCTGCAGCTTCTAAATTGAGGCTGATGGTAAGTTTACCAGTCATCTCTGGAAAGCTATGCAGTTACATCTAGCTTTTCTCTGGGTCTTGCAGCTATTCTGTATTGAAAGACAACTAAAATATACTACTTGTATAATACTGCTTTTCCATTAAAGCAGTTGCTGAAGTATCACAGGAATGTTTTTCTGATGCCAGGAGGGAGGAGGGAGAGGTTCGTACTGATTGCCAATAAGAGGGGAAACAGCCTGTGAGACAATCCCCCTATTAAATGTGGTCTGCACAGTGAAAAGCTTGGGAAACCTTTCTAAGGCTTCACACATTTAGGCTTTGTGCCCAGGCTCGGGGGCTCAGACGTGGAGGTGGTTTCAGAACATGACACAGGGGGAACTGTTTCAGTAAAAATATCCAGATTAACCGGATAATTTATTAAACTGTCTTGGATGTCCATTCACGTGCATCTTTATTGGCATGCAACTCCAGCAGAACAGAAGTGACAGTTTCTCCCCTGTCCTCGCTTCTGAGCTGTCAAAGAGGTTTCAGGGACAACCGATGGAGCCTGTGTGAACATTCCCAAGGCTAACTAGAGGTTGCTTTTTTCCCCTGAATAAGTGTAATTTTTTGTGCTTCCTCCTTTTACCAGTCTTCCCTAATCTTATAAAAACTTTGAAGCAGTAGTATTATAGTCTTGATGATCTGAAGATATAAACAGTGCAGGATTTGTACGGACAAGTAATATCTTTTCCTGAAGAAGGGCTTGTGTGCCTGAAGACTTGTCTAGTTTTTTTCCCCAACTGTATCAGTTGGTCTAATAAAAGATATTACCTCCCCCTACAAGCTTTGCCTTACTTATTAAAACAGTTGCCTCCAGGACACAGAACACTCTTAACTGGGTGGAAAACTCCAACATCAAGGTGATAGAGTGGAGTTCAGTAGTGTGATTTCCATGCCCCAAGCCAACTGGCACAAAATAAAACAAGTTGGGATGAACACTGTCCACCCTGATCATTCTGCACATCATTAGGTTCCCTTTCACCCCTACTCTACATCAGTATTTTTGTCTTTCCTACCTCTCAGCTGTATGGGGCAGCTCTTTTTTAACACAGAAATACACATGGGGTAACGTCCTTTGGATGCTACCTCGGTAGAAACAGCAAATCTTATGGTTTGCTTGATAAAACTTCTCTGTCTTCTGATTATTTTCTTGGTTGTTGTGTCTCTGTACATTATTTTTAGTTTACTACAGGTGAGCTTGAGAGAGATGAAAAAAATCCCAGTGTGTGTTTCTCATTTAAGGATCACCTAAGTGTTGACAACTTGGTTACAAATCTTAAAGGATATTTTTCTTTTTATACTCTCAGGTGAACTTTCTGTGGAAGGCATACAAGACCCTTTCCTTGTCAGTGTACATATTATCACAGACCCAGGTGAATCCAAGACTCTTCAACAAGCCATTGATAAGCTTCTAGCCTGGATCCATCCAGACCTCCAGCTGTTTCGAGTCTCAGAAAGACGAGTGCCCAAGAAATGCAGGAAGCCAGGTAAGGCTGGTGTTTCTCAGCCAGCCCTTGCTATCACTCTGTTTCTGCAAGAGGAATATGGAGAAGAACCGATCTTGCAGCTCCACGAGACCTTTCAGCGGCCACCTTGGCATTACCACCACACAGAGCGAGTGCATGGGAAGTTCCTCCCTTACATGCCATGCAGCCAGGACTTCTACACTCTGGCTCCAGAGACTCCTCTGTGGGCCATTCGCCCAGTGCACTACGGGAAAGAAATTATCCGCTTCACAATATACTGCAGGAGTGAAAACTTTGTTGACATTTTGAAGTTGTATGAGCTAATACTGAAAAGACCAGTATGTCAGAAAAAAGCGGACTTTTGTGTTTTTCCCATCTATTCTAACATGGAAATAGACATTCAGTTTTCTTTAAAAAAACTGCCAAAGGGCCAGGTGCCAATGCCGACAGAGTCGGCAGTGCTGGAGTTCAGAGTAAAAGATGTGGGGCAGCTTGTGCCTCTCTTGCCCAACCCTTGCAGCCCCATCAGTGAAGACAGGTGGCAGACAGAAGACCATGATGGAAATAGGATCCTTTTGCAGGTAAGTTCAGTACACAGAGAAACAGAAGCACAATTATTGGTTTTGTGCAGGAAAGCTCAACCTGCAATGGCAGCCAGAACAGGAGGCCATTTTTTTTTTTTTTTTTTGGCTCTATCCTATGAGAAATAGCCGGGACAGTACTGCTAAAGAAAGAACTTGAAACTCCTTGCTGTGTGTGTAACTAATCAGGAAAGCAGTGGATGATACTATCCAGATACCAGTCCACCTTGGTTTATGTGAAGAGTGATGTGAGATGAGGTAGCTGTTTAAAAGAATGAGGAGAGAAGGAATTATGAGCCCGAGTGGAGAAATGATGTCTGATGGGTGTAGTTTTGTAAGAAATACGGGCACAGAACTGACAGGGGTTTATAAAATAGCTCTCAGTTATGAGATTTTTATGGGAGATGTGGAATTCCTGATGGTACTCATTGTTTTCTAGCATCACAGAGTGACAAACTGCATCTCTGTTTTGCACAGTGATTGTCAGGATGAGTAGAGAGGTGGTAGAGGAAAAGAAATGCCCCCTGAAGTGCAGCCTAAGAGAGACATTCCCACACTCTTTTTGAACTAAACTGAAGTGCTCGTAACCAAGTCCTGAAAGAGAATTTATTTGTTAAGACATCTGTAGGCACCATATCTGGGCAATGTATCAGCATGCTCTGCTTCGTTACACCGCATCCGAGGGAGATAAAGGGGATAACAAGCAGCAAGCTTTTAATAGCTGCCTGCCCTGCGGAGGGGGTATCTGTGGCAATCCAGAGCCAGGTTAATGTGCAGCAGAGGTATTTACTGCTGCTTAGCATTTGGATCAAGGAGCACAGACCCTCCCTCACCTTTGGAAGACTGTTGTTCAGTTTTTGAAGCAGATTATATTTTCAGAGAGAATTGCATTCACTAAGCTTGTCAAATTGTCTGACCTTGTTTCTGTGGAAGAGGCATCGTGAGTGCCATCCATCCAATGGATGGACCTCCCTCCCAGTGTGCAGAGAGGTGCACACACCCTCTTGCAGCATAGCACCGCTGGGTTTGTGCTCCTGGGACCAAAAATCCAGGTACATGTGGCGTCTGTGCTCTGGTGAGGCACATCCAGGTGGTGGTGAAACCTTTCAATGCCTGCTGGCACATGCTGCCCGCAGAGACACACCATGTCAGAGTTAAAGAGCACACGTGTAGGAGGCAATTTGGCTTCCCTGGCTGTCTGCCAAGACAGTTGCCAATTTGTCAGGGTTACCGCTTGCAGTGTAGGCATACCTGTGTTAGTCTGAGATAACTTGTAAATTAAAGTGTACAAGAGACACCATGAAACTTTTACACAGCAACCATACTCGCCTACATCCCCTTTTCCCTGTTCTTTTTCACGAGGTTTCTGATACATGGTATAACTTTGGTTTATGGAATTTTGCACTGGTTTCAAGTAGACTGAAGGGAAGGGTTAAAAAAAAAAAAAAAAAAAAAAAGCCGAACATCAACAGGGATTCTAAATAAGGCTTTCAATTTCAAAACAGAGGAAATATTTCAGAAATAACAGGCACCAGGCAGTATAGAGGTAAAGTGAGACTTGCTGAACAGCAGGCTGAGGTAAACCCTGCAAAGAAAATTAAACCAAGATTTTAGTCATATGCATCAGAAGAGAAGAGTGAAAGCCTGCTAAGTGTGGCTCCTAAGTGCAATTAATTCTCATTTTGGTTTTCTGGGAGGATGATGATGCTGAACAGGAGGGCAAAATGGCAAATGGGAATGAAGTTATAGACATGGAAATTATCACTCTGGAAGTTGTTGGAGTGGGTCCAGAGGAAGGCCACAAAAATTATCAGAGGGATGGAACACCTTTCCTAGGATGAGTGGTTGAGAGAGTCACGGTTGTTCAGCCTGAAGAAGAGAAGGCTCCGGGGACATCTTGTTGCAGCCTTCCAGTAGCTAAAGGGGGCTTATAAGAAAGATGTGGACAGACTTTTTAGCAGGGCCTGTTGCTATAGGAGAAGGGGTAGTGGCTTTAAACTAAAAGAGGATAGATTTAGACTAGATATAAGGAAGCAGTTTTTTACTGTGAGGGTGGTGAAACACTGGAACAGGTTGCCCAGAGAGGTGGTAGATGCCCCATCCTTGGAAACACTCCAGGTCAGGTTGGATGGGGCTCTGAACAACCTGATCTAGTTGAAGATGTCCTTGCTCATTGCTGAGGGGTTGGACTAGATGACCTTCAGAGGTCCCTTCCAACCCAAACTATTCTATGATTCTATCAAGTGTGGTGAAGCTAAAGAAGTTTAATATATACAAAATGGGGGGAAAACAGAGACTTGGGATCTAACTTAACGCAATTGTAAAGTCATGAAGTCTAGGTCCTGGTGTGTAGGTTGTAAACAATTTTGTATAATCAGAAGCGGAGCTCTATACCTAAACCAAAGGGAAAATATCCTGTTTGTACTCAGATGACTACAAGCCACCAGTGCAATATGGCCATGAAAAGTGCAGTGTCTCGTGTGTGCCAGAGTTAGTATCCCCTAAGAAGTGTGGGAGGTTCTTGTGCCCTTGCACAAGGTCCTGTGGGCCTCACCTGTCTTCAGCTCTGAGCTCCAGAAAGGTGACTTCAGGGAGGTGCAGATACAGGGAAGGGCTCTCACCCCATGCAGAGAAATGGAGAGACAGTCTTACAAGTGAAAACTGGAAGAGTAAGGTCATCTGAGTGAAGCCAAAGTACATCTGAGGGAGCTCTAGCTGTGCTCAGAAAATATACTAGAAGGTGAACAAAAAAAATGTTTTGCTAAGCGATGCTTCTGGCACAGGAACAAAAAAGGAACAAAAAACTGTCAATAAATAGATTTAGGTTGGTAGTTGTTTATATTGATGCCAACTACATAATGTCCACCCAGCAGGTGCAAACAGGTTAAAACCCTAATTCAAGACAGGATGGTCACTTAAGGAAAAGGGATTATATGATGGAGCATGGGTTATAGGAAACACTGGATTTGATGATCCATGGACACCTTATATTCTTTTAACTCATTGTGAGTTCAAAACAATTATGGTATCTACCTTTTAAAGTAACAGGACTATTTTTTGACTCCTCACAGTGTGCTGCTGTACTATCAATGCCACAGAGTTGGTAATAACTTTCACTTCTTCCCAGTTATATTAATACAAGCAATGACATCCTAATATTCTTCAACCTGCACACCAGTTGGTATTTAGTAATCATCAAAATATTTTTACTTGCCTCATATGGATACTGTACCTTTTTACAGACTAAAATTACCCATAATACCCAAAATGGTAGATTAACATCCTTGTTAATAACAGGCACTCTTTAATTTTTGAAGTTTGAATATATACCTCCATGATTAGACTAACAAGATGTGACCTCTGTGTTTTTCTTGGCATGCTTACAGGGACTTGGATATTTGCCAGCCAGATTGATCCATGTTCTTAACCCATTTTGCAGTTACCAAGAGGCTTAGATAAAGTCAGTGCAAGAAAAAATAAAGTTATTCATGGGCAGGATAAGTCTGTTTAATACTGCAGAAACTATTCCTTCATTTGCAAGGAATTCCTTCAAAATGGTTTTGCCACAGTAGCTTTTCCACATTGACAAGTTAGGTCCAAGGGTGCAGCTATATAGCAACAGAGGCAAAGGATAAGCTTGAATTGGCTTTAGCAGAAGCAAGGCTTAAGAGCATGCTTGCATCCTGTGGAAACTCACCCATGCTGCTTCACCAGTGCTAAGCCCAGAAGGAAGAGCAGTGGGAAGAATATATAAATAATGTAGCTAAGAATGTACCATATACTGGTATACTGAATATACTGACAGTTTCATAGGTCTTGTCCAAACTCCTGACTGCCTTTGGGCATAATCCCCACAGAGACAGCTGGAGTGCTGAAGAAGTTGCATGACTGGCAGTCCAACATGGGAAGCAGGAAAGGATAATAAGTGATGGGCTGGCTTGGCCATGCATGTTTGGGAAGCAGGGATAGTGAGCAAAGGGAAGAAAGTGCACAGATGGCTTCTTTAAATTACAAGAATGTCTTTGGATTGGGTGGAAAGGTACATAAAAATAGCATTTTGACAGAATTTTCTAGCTAGTGTGCGTGAAGGGGGACATGCAGACATACTTGGGAGGAAGGTGGGTGATAGCAAATGGACATCTGAGATAGGTGGTGACTCAGCACTTAAGCATAAGATCTACTGCCGTTTTACATGTCAAAAGGTACCTGAGATACCCTGAAGAGGTCTCTAGCAGATTAGACTCAGGACCTACAGGAGGGCTGTACCCTCCCGGAATGCCAGGCAGGCACCCTAGGAGATGCCAAAATGGACCTAACACCTGTGTTCAGGCATCTGATTCACCCTGTAGTAACCAATTTCTTGCTGAAGTCCCTCCCTCTCCACCATCTCCAGCACCAAGAAAGAAGCAGACAACACTGCCAGAAAGCCAAGATAAATAAAAATCCCAAGAAATGTGTGGTTTGTGACCAGTCTTTGCTAATCCTGCCTGAAACAAGGTGGTGAGATCTGGTATTGTAAGGCTCTTACGGCAAGTATTGTGCTAATGACCCAATGACTATACTGTTTATGAGGTGGCTATTTTCTGTGTAGGGTTGTTTTATAGAACATCTCTGAAATAATAGTGCAAATGTTAACTGATCACAGCTTTTAGTTAGAGGGATTTTTTGAGACTATTTGCTGAGGTAATCAGCCAATGTTCTTCTTACCTGTACCAGGCAACCGTAATCTTGAGTTCAGAAGCAGTACAATCCTATTTAGGAAACATAGTTTATTACCTGAAGCTTCAGTTCTGAGAAGAGATTGCCTCTGGATTCAGCCATTAAGTGTCATTAACCTGCTGCTGTGCTACCTCCAAGCTCAGGTTTCTGCTACCTTGGAGATTTCTCCATTGCTTGGTGTACAAAATGAGTACTCTAGATCTGCAGTCAGGCAGTACTCATCCCATAATGGTTTCATGAGGTCAGCTGTAGTCACTTAAGTACAAGATTAGTATGTTACTGTTGAATATGTCCTTGGAGTTGCCAGAAGTCAGTCTGGGGATGCAGATGTCTACCAGCTGCATGCATAAAGGCATTCTGTGCTAGGGATTTGCGGTGCAAAATGCCTGAAGATGGGAAGCAGCATGAAGGTTACATGCCTACATGGACATCGGCAAATGCTATACAGAAAAGAGAATCAAAAGCTTATAGCTGAAAACCTCTTTGTTTATTCAGGGTAGCATATACAGGTGTCTGAGACTCATGAACTCGTCTCTTCATCCCCTTTTGTCTGAGGCCACAAGGAGAACAAAAGTGCCTTTGTTTCCCTCAGCTTACTTAAAACATGTACATATCTGCATGAAAAATATGGTTGTAGTCAAACCTCACACTCAAGATAGCTACACCCAGAAATCAGAGAGATTTTTCCATGATGCACAACTGACCCAATGTGTTTCAGGCTGAGAGAAGGGAGCAGAAACAGTGCTGAAGACTGACCACAGAGGAAGCAAGGAGCTGGGACAAGAGGGACTCAGGAAATGCAGAACATACCCTCTCTTAGATATATGGGCAGCAGGGGTGGGTATGACTGAGCTGCTAAGGTCAAAAAAATTACAAGATCTGAGGTTAGGACAAAGCTTTTTCTTTTCCTCTCCCCACCCCAGCTGAGACTAAGGGAAACATTTTCCTTTCCTCTGCAGCGTGAGGGATAGTTTGCCTCTCAAGCTTATCATGGCCAAGGAGAGGCAAACCTTGGAGTCTCAGGGTCCACTTCTGTTTCAGTTGAGAGGCTTAAGAGACAAATCAGTGTGGTTATGGTTGCATTTGCTTCAGCTGGCCCACCGAACCCTGCCAGACCTCACCTGAGTCTTCCTTTCCTCTCTCCAACACAAAGCAGTGTTCCTTCTCCTTCCCTTAGTTTCCAGTTTAGGCGCCTTGATGGTCATCCAGCATTCATATGATCTTGATAAAACATGTAAATAGTCTAGGAGCATTAGTCAATCTGCTACAATTTTAGGGGCCTTGGGCTTGTTGGCACCTCTGTCTTATGCCCCTGCCTGAAGCATATAGCAATTTAGTCTCTTGAAAATGGAAATGCTTTCATCTGCCCAAAGTGTAACAGGCTCAGTAAAGAAATAGCTCAATGATTTGTAAAATGACGACCACAAGGTCAGACTGGATATTATAATGTACCCTTGTAGTCTTAAATTCACTTAAATTATCTTATCCCTGTTACTCAAAAGAATCACCGACTACAAGTGCTGTGAAATAAAGGAAAGAAAGTGCACTGCCACTATTGTAGTCTTGAGTCACTGCAGTTAAGTACAAGTAAAAGAGAAAAGGGGGAGCAAGGAAGTGGAGAAGGGAAAAAGGAAAGACAAAAACAGGCAAAGAAAGATGACTTTTGTGGAGAAGGGTTTGGTCTGCAAGAAGGAAAATGGAGGTGATAAAAGAGCTTCAAGCTTGCTTTAGTTAATAGTGCAGATAGGGCAGATCTGAACACAAAGAGGAAGGAAAGCAAGAAAAGCATCAAGGACAAGCAAGGATATATAAAGGCACCTTTACAAAAATTACTTTTACTTTCTGTTGAAAGTGGTAAAAATTACAGACTTGGAGTAAAAATTGTCTCGGTCAAGAGAGGTGCCTTAAGCTGATTTAAGTAATCTTTAAATTCAATACTAGCCTCTTGTTTTTAAAAATCTTATACTCTATTTTTCCTTTCCATTTAGTGCCTTAGTTGTTTGATTCTTCTTAGTGCTAATGATCGGTTTTGGTGGGGGGGACAGCTGAATCAGTCGCTAACTCAAATAGGAGATTATTTTTTCAGTTGTTTTTCTTCAACCCAAAGTACTTTGTCTTGTCTGTTAGTGCAGTTATCTTTCATGGCATAGTAAGATCTCTGATGACTCTGTACATCTAGCAAAAACTCTTGAGAGTTAATATATTTAATGTGACAAGACACTCTACCTGTTCTAGTTTTACAAACACAATACATGCCACTTTTCAAATATATTAAACTCAATTTTAAATTTAATTTCTCTATTTTGCCTTTCAGTTTTCTGCCCATCTGAATACATTTTGTCTTTCAAGTAAGACATAGTGATATGGAGGACTGATCACTGATGCTTTTTTCTCAAGCTGATTCTTTTTTATTATTATTTCTGTATCAACCCCACTGGTTTTAATACAATTAAACAAACACTGTTGCACTCCTGTTGAGCAAGGAGGGCAAAATCTGGGCTCAAGGTGGTGATGTCATTGCTGTGCTGGCTGTTTGGCTGGGTTCTGACCTCAGCA
Source organism: Pterocles gutturalis (assembly GCF_000699245.1). Lineage (NCBI taxonomy): Eukaryota > Metazoa > Chordata > Aves > Pterocliformes > Pteroclidae > Pterocles > Pterocles gutturalis. Next base: position 35,967 of record NW_010131038.1, read on the forward strand.
GAGCCCTGCTGGCAGTGCTTAATACAGATAATGCATAATGAGATCACTATCTGCTTTCTTAAAAAGCAGATAACTTAAAATAGACTGCAGAAGAACTCATGGATTTTTTGTGTCAGGTATAGGCAGACCAAGTGAAGTCAAAAGTGCGTTTCTGCGAGGTTCACCCCAAGTTGTTTATGGCGTTCCCGGATATTTGTCATGAAATTCTTCTGCAGCCCATTGTAATACACAAAGACTCTAAATCCCTCCAGGCTTCACAAAGACTTGTGCAGAGATTATAAATGAGGAGCAGATTAGCACCAGTTGAAAAAATCTGTTCTCCTAGAGAGCTAATCTGTTCAGTCAGTGGCTGGGTTTGTCATGTCTTTATGGCAAGGTCTGACGGCTTGCTCTCCTTGTATTTGGAATTCCAGTCAAAATCAACGTGTCGTGTCGGTTTGGATCGAGTCTTTGTCCTCGCAGATGACTGGACCCGCTCTCCAGTATCTCTGCCGTGCTTGTGCCTGACACAGGCAGCATGGCTGTACCAGGCAGGGCTCTTCTGGGCTGCAGCCAGTTAACAGGCAATGCAGAAAGCAATCTGTGAGAAGGCTGAAGATAGGGACCTAAAAAAGAAAAGAATTCAGAAAAATTAAAGCAGATTCAACAGCTTCCAAAGCCACGGGGAAAGGAGGCAGAAGGCTGAAAAGAGTAGCTGCACATGCATCACGGTGTCTTTAAGATACAAAAATAGATCTTGCTGTTTTCAGCATCCCATGGCCCAAAGGGCAGTGGAAGATGAGCTTCTCCTACTTGCTTATCATAGTTTTTCCCATAAACAGACACACCTGGAAATCCATTTGAACTCAGTGAGACTGTCAGGCACTGTAAGGTTAAAATGAAGAGGAACAATCACACAAACACACAGACTGCACACAGCTCTCCATATGCTGTGCCAGGGTGGTACAAGGGAGCACAGGCAATGGCCTTGGCACAGGACAAGGAGCTAGATTTGCCTGAATTTTAATCCTGACTAAATCATCAAATCCTTTCTATGATCTCTGAGAAGCTACAGAATGTAGATATAGGAAAGTCCACATAATCCAGTTCTCTACAATATAGGATTAGCCTGTAAGCTTTATTCACTAGTATTTCATGAGATGGAGCTCCTGACACTCTTACCTGTAGTACAGTTGTGCAGTCTGGAATTCTCGCAGTCAGGAAAGTTTTCAGTTATGTTGCTTGAAGATTAAAGTATTAAAAAAATCTCCTCCTGTTATTTCCCCATTCTTCCCACGTAATAAAGAGCAGCACTGGAAAATAGGTTTTCTAAATCATAACACCTGTAAACAAAAAAGGATCAAGATAAACAATTCTTCCTATAAACAGAGCTGTCTCAGCCTGCCCTGCAGGCAGCCATCCTAGGGGCAGGCCTTACTTGTCCCTTTCTTCTCTCTGTTCCACCGTTACCTCCTGCCAGACCACCTGAGCTTTACCAGGAGCTGTGACCCAGCAGCAGAAAACAAATACCTTGTATAAAGCAAAAAGTTCTTATTTGCCCACAGGAATGTTAAAAGAGCTATGAAAAAAAGTTAAAAATGACAAAACCCTAAAACGAATAACTTACCTAAAGTAGATTTTTCTCAAAGCTATTCAGCTGCACAGGGCAGATTGCCCTTTCCGAGTGCTCCCACTTAGGAGTGCATTTCCCCTTTCCTTTGTGTCTCTACTTTTTATCTGCATTTTGGCTAGAAAGTTCCTACATGAGAGCCCCTGGGGTTTCTAGCAGGGGTGTTTCATCTCACCTCATCCATGCTGTTGCCCCCCACTCCACACCCTCGTAGGCAGTCCCTCTGGTAAACATCCTTTGGAGTACTGATAATTTGGTTGCACCTGTAGTCATTGTGTTGCATCTCTACAATCCAAAAGTAACACAAGCTGAGTTAAACCGGAGGGTTTGTAAATATTAGGAATAGCTCAAAACAGCTATTCTGTAATTCCCAAAATGCTTAAGACTTTACCTGTATTAATAAATTAAATGTGCCTGGGAACATTCCCAGGCACTGAAATCCCTGGTACGGAGTGGCCCCTGGAGTGTTGCAGGGCAGGCAGGATACAGCAGGTACCTACAATTACACAACTGAATCAAACCTAGGATCTCTCACTAATGGTGACCTGAGAGATCAAATTAAATTACTTTTTCTTTGGGACACGTGTCAAAAGTTATATCAATAAATAAGAATAACAAATTATTACTATCACGTAAATGCATGAGACTTTTACTAGTGAGCAAAACATCTCCTCTATACACCAAAGCAAAAGGAACACATGGGAGTTGTCTCTGAAGGATTTGGTTCAGCTCCAGATTTTAGACACCTGAAACTAGTGTCTAACTGCTGGTATTTTTGTGTGAGCAATGGTGTGTGTTGTCACCGTAGTCAATGGGTATGTACTCGGAACGACCCAAGGACCTAGACAGCAATTCAGCTAACCAGACACAGGAATTTTCTTTAGGGAAAACAGAATTGCTTTCCAGACTCCATTGTCTGTATTAACTAGACAACTAAATCCTACATGTGATGTCTGTAGATTCTGTCTTATATACATGTAGACAGATGGTATGGCCTGTGCAAGGTAAAGGCAAGCCTCTTGTACTGCTTACAGAACTTTCCTCAGTGCAAGTGTCACATCTGTTCCCAATAGCCTTGTGCTATCAGGTGCAGTTTTGTCGGCATTGTTGCCAGTGCTTGTGGTACGAAAAGACTCCTTACCTTCTCCCAAACAAGAAGACTGCATTTGCTTGGATCCTTGGTTTCTCTGGATGTTTGATCTGCCAAATTATCAACTAAGTCTACAAAAAGATAAGAATATAGCATAAAAACAAGCCGTGGTCAGGCAATCCATTATTTTCTTTCCGAAAGGTAGAAGTGTTCTGTAGGCGCTTCTGTTGATTCACCAAGCACGGAGGTTGGGTCCATGTAGTGTATCTCTTATCAGAGCTGCTGCGGAGGAAAAAAAAAAAAAAAAAGAGTACCTTAGGTTAATGCAAACAAAATACACTGAGGAATGTTTTCTTGGACAAACCCATCAAATGAGTAGGATGATTTGGTTGTGTACTTTCAGCATATTATTATTGCTGGGTTATCCAAAAAATGTCTTCAGTTAAGAAACAGCTGCTATTTTCTTCATGGACATAAGCCTTTTATCTTGATCAGTAATTTTTTAAACAAATTAACTCACATATTGCATAAATAAAATAAAGTTGTGTGTAGAGGCCTAAAGTGATTCCTGGTTAATGTTTTGTTGACAATTTGACTAATTTTTTTTTATTCTTTTGTATTCAATTTCTTATCAGTTAATGAAACTGCTACACTACTGTGGTTAATATCCCTATTAAATAGTGTAATTCTTTATGGCATTAAGGAAAACAGCTTATATTATACAGAAATAGGTTATTAATGAACTTACCTCATTATGGATACATTGGTATATATATTGATCTGCAACACCTAAGTGAACTCTTATGGTTTGGCTGTCCTATAAAATCACCTCTAGTTAGGCAAAATATTATTTGCAGATGTGAAAATATTTTTTTGCCTATAAAATCACTGCAATAAAAACCAGAAGATGATTGTGACAGATCTGGGTCACTAAGACAATGTGATGTGCACTAGCAAGATGCTAGAAGCAGCAATGTATGGAGTTCTTTTAGAGACAGGGGATACAAAGGACCTCCTTGATTGCCAGGACTCATCCCTGTCTGTCATGTCATATAATCTCTTTGGTAAAACAATCAAGCTCTGTCTTCATCTATTACTTGCCCCAGAAGACTCTTCTATTTCTGCTGTGATTAGAAACCTTTTATTAGTTTGTGGTTAAGGTTTTTTAATGGATAGTGCATCTTGGTTTCTTTTTCTTCGTGTGGCTGCATCTTTTTCAGTTTGAGTTTCTTCTTTTTCATATAGGTGTGATTTGAGTCATGTGCAGCATTCTGGATGAGGCCTTAGCAATATTGTCCACGGTGCACTAATACTTTTTTAACTCACTGGAGACTGCCCAGAATCATGTTTATCACAGCCTTGTCACTTTAATAGCACATAGTGACCAAAGTGCCTGGTTCTTTCTCCTCTGTTGTTTTCAACTGACAAATCCCATAGCTGAGATGAATGTTTATTCTCAAGGGTATGATCTTGCACATTGTCCCTCTGTCCCTTTTGGGACAGAAATGTAGCATTTTGTATTATGTGAGAAATTCTGACAAGAAGATTTTAAATTAAACTTTTTAAAGTATGAACTTCTAAAAGCCTTACTGAGATAAGTGGGATGCAAATGCTCAAGTTAACATCTTTATCAATGACCTGGATGA
>NW_010131039.1:0-30884 GCF_000699245.1 Pterocles gutturalis
CTTTTCCAACCTTTATGATTCTATGAATCCTCTGTGTGTGAGGCTCTGCACGCACTGTTGGGATGATCAGCATCCTCCTGCCATCCATGTTGCTGAAGCCTTCTCAGGAACTTCAGTGAACAGAGCGTGAGCTGCAGCACTGAGCAGAAGTGGTGGAACGTGGGTTTGCATGGTTGGGACGGGCGTGCTTCAGCCCCAGCACTCGTCTGTCTGGTAGCTTCTGTATGAAGCGCTGCATTTCCAACAGACTGCTCATTTTACGGGCTGTGTTCTGTATGTTGTGTAGGTCTTGTTCTTAGTCAAAATGTGTGTTTTCCAAATAAGAGACTGGGCAGGGGCTTGGAGCACACCAGTATTGGGGAAAAAAAGTGGGGGGAGGGAGGAGGAAGCCAGAGATCCATCCTTGGTCATTTATGCATTTAGATTTGCCAGTGGCATTAGCATCATTACATAAGCAAAAGCGATGTCAAGGTTGGAGGTCAGAATTTCAGACCTGTTGCCAGAGCTTTGCAGCGGGAGCTGAGAGCCGTAAGCACCGTTACTGATCTGCTCCAGACCATGACTGTCAGGCACCGAGCCAGAGAGCTGCTGCTCGAAAATATGGAGTACCTGCGGCTCCCTTTGCCTCCGGGGCAATCGGGTCCCTTACATTACGGTGGGTAAATGTAGATTTAAGAACTGCCTTCAGAGCTGTGGTCACCTGCTTGCACTGGTGCTGTGTTACCCAGGTGTGCAAAAACAGGCTGATTCTGTGGGTAAACGGAAACAGCCTGGGCTCCCTAAGGGAAAAACATGGTGTGTCCTGTAGTCATGAAATCACTGTGTTTGGGGGAAAAAAACATAATTTCAAAACACCAGAATGGGACTTTATTTGCTTAAAGAGATCATATGATAGGAAGAAAATATAAACCGGGATGAGTTGACGCAGAAAGCTGTCGCCTTTGCTGCAGGTCACTGTGACTGATGAGAGGGTTATGGGATTGGATTATTCGCTCTATCCGCTTTAGGGGAGTTACGCTGTTCTTTATTTGTGAGATGGAAACATTTTAAATAGATGCAGTTCAATGTTTCATTTATCCTTAAGGCAGGAAATTCCCTGTGTGACTCCCCCTATCTTCAGCATTGTGTTATCTTCAAAATCGTAAGGTTAAACAAATCCCTTTCTCCTCCTTTTTTTTTTTTTTAAAGTCTTTCAAAATTTGGCCTATAGTTATGCATCAGGAATTATTCCTGTTTTATGGATTGCATATTTATTTCTGGATTTCACTCTGAAATGGGAAATTAGCTCAACGTCTTTCACATCAATCAGCTTCACTTCTGCCACAGTACCACTGTGTTTTCTATGGAAAGGCAGAATGCAGATATTTCAAAATGGGACTTGTTTTATTATTTCAGAAAAAATGTTAGTTGATACTAATAATATCAAATTTCAGTTGTCACTAACCAGAAGTTTTGATTTGAAAAAGCTTAATTTTGTATATTGAATGGCGAACATCTTTTGAAGCTCAGGATTTGAATTTTTGGAGCATGTTACATATTTGTTGGAGCAGTTACATAGTTGTTACTATTGTGATGAATTCATTTTTTATTTTTTTTCTGTCAGGAAACCTATTTTTCATTTATCTTCTTTTTTAAAAAAACTTGCATATATCAAGTGGGGTGGAAGACGAAGATGGTTGGATGCTAAGAAAACGTCTATTTGAAGCAAAAGCTGAAAAAAATTCAAATGCAGACATCTAAGGGCACGAACCTCAATCCATGTTTAACCTCAGTGTCTGGCCTGATTTGTCAGATGGATTGACCCTTTCACCACGGTGCTCTGAAAGTCAGGACAGACTTCAGTTCATGTTCAAGTACATATTTAATTTCTGAACTCTAAGTAAACATCTGTACGCCTGCTAGAATTGACATGTCCTTCAGAGCTTTGGCTGGAGTTTATTGCAGTAATTAGCAAAGGCACAATGAATGGCAGAAGCCCAGGGGAGAGGTTGTCTTTTTTTTTTTTATTTTTCCAAGCTCAACAGATGTTTGGCAGAGTGTATAATCCCTGTAATTTGTCAAAAATGACTTATGTCAGAGCTGTAACTCTAGCAGTGACTGGAGACAGACGTTTAGAGAGGTTGATGGCCAGCACGTTATGGAAAAGGGAAGAAACTTAAATTTACAGATCTAGAAGACGTGATATGGACTTTGAACACCCTCTTACTGCTCCTTTTCATCAAAGAAAAAAAAGGGTGCCTGCAGGGTAGGGCAGGGAGGAATCAAAGCTTGGGAAGTTGGGAGAACTTCCACTGTCTGCTTTGGGGAAGGGTTTGACCAAGAATGCCTCCTAAGGCTCTGGATGTGCAAAAAATTGCCCACAGAAAACAGCAAAATGGGTTTGGCTCAGAAATGTTCATATTTCATTCTGGTGTGGGTTGGTTTGGTTTTGTTTTTTTCTTAGATTGGTTGGAGTTTTTTTCAAATGTGTATTTGGAACTGTAAAAGTTAAATTAGTAGGAATTATTTCTTTTGCTTTCTTTGTATCTGCGCTTTGTTATCATTATCTGCAAAAGGCAAGCTTGACTTAGCCAACAGGGTCCCTCTAAATGCAGGGTCTACCTAAACAGTCCTTCTCTCAAATTTGAGAGAATTAAGCAATTTTTTTTTAAAAAAGCTGTTCTTGGCAGCTTTCAGATTCATATGTTCTTCATGCCTGGCTTTCTTTGAACATTAACATATGTCCTCTGAGATGTGTAGAGATCTTTTTTACTGCTTTCTCATGGTTTGAGAAGTTATATTGTCTTCCAGTTCTGACACTCTAACGCTGAGTTAGTGCCGTTCTCTGCAGCTGGACCGTCTCATCCTGGTTGGACAGAGTGCAGCATCTTCGGGCAAGCTAAGGCAGTGGCTCTTGATGGAGTATTTATTAACTTCTTGGCAGTTTTATTAGATTTACATGTGTCTGGTGGTGGTGATTCAAGAGTAAAGTAAGTCAGAGCAGACCAAGTAAGACTGAGCTGTGGTAAGGAAAGGGACATGGGTGAAGGATGTATCTTTAACCTGTTCTCTCAGGGATGTCTTGTGTCTTCCAGCCTGGAGCTGTTCCTGTAGGACTGGCAGAGCCAAGCAGACTGTGACTTGCTTGTGACTGCCAGGTGCTTCTTGTTCTTCTGTTCTCTGTCTTACCCTGCTCGTAAAGTCTCCTTAGACTCCACTAAGCACGTCCCCATATTTTAGAAGAGCTGCCAGAATCAGTTGTTCACATCATCTTGTTCCAGGTGTTTAACTTAAAGCACGAACAACAGGAAGCTGTTTTTTCTTGACCTTATCTAGTTGATGTGTGGAGATAAGCCCTCCAGCTGGCTTTACAGAAAACGAGGCAGTGTTGCCTTTTTCAGGTGGCTTTCATTGACTCTCCTTGGAAGCTGGAGAGCCGAGCTGTGTAACGTAGGGGATTGGGTTGGCTGGTGTGCATCTCCCATCCCCCTGGCTGTTACACTATCAAGCAGATATGTAATTCTGTATGAATAGCTTTCAGCCACTCTCTTAATATGGAAAGAGCCGCTACCTAAAGGTGGGATGGGTCTGCAGTTCGGAGTTCTCTCCTCTCTACAGTCCACTAACATTTCTTACACATGCAGAAATAAGAATGAAAAAATGTTCTTCCACGGTCCTCACACTTACACTAACACAAAAGCTACATCTGCAGGTATTGGATGCAAAATTAGTTTTCCCTTTACAGTGCAAAAAGGGAAACTTTTTCGGGGATTAACTTCTATATTTATCTTAAGTGAGAAGGTCCACATGTAAAAGTGGTGTGTCTTGTATTTGTCAAAGGGCAGCAAAGGCACTGTCAGGAGGGCACTGGCAATCTTGAGTCACGTCAGTATATCCAAAATAGAAGGAAAAAATGTCCTCTGCTGAACTGTAAAGCTGTTGCCAGATGGATATATTAAAACAGAATGTCTTTTTTTTTTTTAACTTGACCATTTACCAAAAAATGCAGTAACTGTTTATAAAGTAATTGATTAAGTGATGGACATCCAAGTCCTGTTCCCACCAGCTGCAACTTCACAGCGTGTGCTGCAGGCTTCCCTGGCCCCCTTGCTTGCAATATCAGACATAACATCCTCTCCACCGCATGACCCTGGCATCCCTGTGGCAACTACAATTGCATGAATTAAAAGCAACAGTAGGAATGTATTTCTCATGTTACTCTATTAATCAGAAGATGAAAGCCGTAGCGGACAATATCGTGTGGCCACAGAGAGCCCTGGAGAGCCGTAACTCCTGCAGCGGGTACGTCAGGTCCATGGCTTCCCTCTTTATCCCTTTCTTGCACAGACCTTTACACCATTGGTATCATTCCAGAGGCTTCATGTCTGTCTGTCTTTGGATCCTGTGATTGACTCTTAATTAGAAATGGTGAAGTTTCACCAGCTAAATTGCAAACAGCTTTATGTGTGGCTTGTAAAACTGCATAAAATCAGAATTCATGTTTTTGCTTCCTTTGCAGACCAAAACTAAGCAAACTGGGGGTGCAGTTATGCAGCAATTAAGGCATTTACACAAGTTTCTCTGAATTTGTAAATAAATGTCACAATTTGGAGAAAAGTCCAATGGCTTAAAACACGTGCTTTTCCTATCCTGCTCCAAACCATAGCTCAGATAAACACCATAGTAAATCCTTTTCCTGGGACTTGCTTTTGTTTATGTACAAACTGGAGCGCAGATTCTGGGCCAGGTTTTGTGTGTAGACTTAGTTGTTTCTAAGACTCTTTCACAGGGACTTGCATGGCTCTGCCCTGGAATTAATTCCAAATACTTTAGCCTTCCCCAAGGTCAGCCTACAGTTTCATCACCCCATAAGAAGCCAGCCCAGCTGCAGCCATCTAGGAGTGATCATTTCTTGAAGGCTTCTAACATTCATCTGAGCACACAAGAAAAAGAACATCAGCATCAGCAGAAGAGGGCTTGTTGTAACGAGCAGCAAGCAATACCAGGAAGCTTGTTTGCTTAGGGGAGAGTGGGGTCAAAGAAGGGAAAGGGAGAAAGGAAAATGAAGGGAACAAAGTTATCTTATCAGAAAAGATCTTCCTGTTAATCCCTCTGATTCATTTCATCCACTTTGCGTGTGCACGCTGGCACGATGTGCACACCAGCACAGTGCCTAGGGACAGAATTTGGAGCAAAGCCCAGGTGAAGCTTTACTATCACCTGCGTGATGGCAAAGTGCTTATGCAAAACCCAAGAAATAACAGTATTGCAGATACTGCAGTCCTAGGTGTGGGCAAAGGTGCCTGAATTCCTTTGGTTCCTCAGTGCTAAACTCAAGGGTAAATGGAAAATATACTCAAAAGTGCAAGTTTCTAGTGAATAAAATAGAAGATGAGTGGTAAGCGTCTGAACACAATGTTCCCTGTATTTAGGAAGCTGCTGCAGGATCTCAGTACCTTCTGCAAAGTGTCAGAGCAGCCCGCTCTCATTGCTATCGTGGCTGACGTGCTAAGATAAGCCAGGTCCTGACCTCTTCTGTTTGCAGCAGCTGGCCGTAGGATCAAGAGAAGTAAGAACATGAGATACTGAAGGTGTTGTGGTGGTGGTTTTTCTCCTCCCTAGGGATTTGTTTATGCAGCAGAGCGTAACATTTGGTTACACCTGAGCCGCTGTAGGAGCCTGAGGCTGCAGCTGGGCAATTAGCTGGACATGGCAAATGGACGGAGTAGTGGCTGTATGCAGTGCGCTGTGTTTAGGAAAGGAGAGGAGTTCTGTGAGCATTAGAAGGGATGAAATCTGATTTTTCTAGGATTTTTTTTCTAATTGTTTTGGTGCCTAAAAGCTTTTTACTGTGGCTTCGGCACTGAAAGGGGCTCTACTTGTGGATTCACCAGTGTTAAAGAATAAGATGTGAATGCATGCAAGAGCACTCGCTCTCCATTTGGGAGAATTAGGCTTGGATACAAAACCAGAGTGTATCATAAATCAGAGAAAAAACATGCTGTTTCAGATTACCATGATGTCAGTTATTTGGATTTACTTGATAAATGACTGTTAGAGCATTAACTGTCCCAATAGAACAGTTCAAATGTGAATCAGTTGGGAAGAGCCTCATTTATTGATGTGTTCCAACAAGCTCTAAAGAAAATCAAATTATAATTCATTTAACTCTTTAACAGTCGATAAGCACTAGGTTGGTCTGTAAGACAGCAAGTCTATATTAATCCATATGTTTTAGATATTGTAGGAGAGTCTTGGATAGTGCATGAATATTCATACTAAACAGAAGAGTATAATGGAATTATAAAGTCCTAGAATGACTGCTGCTGTATTTTGAATAAATAACCACTTTCTGAAATGGTTTATTAAGTCCTCTAGGTGAGATCTGAATAAACGTATTCTACTGTTTTGTTTACCGAAGGTTGTGGATTACTGACTACTTGTTTCAGTGGCCTTGAAACCCTTTTTGGGTGAACTACAGAGCTTAACTAATCTTGAGAAGATCCAGGCACGGATAATGGGAACAAAAATTTGCCTTCACTGGGAGAGGCAATCTCCTGAAAAGCAGGGAGTGCCTGGAGGTGGCCCTGAGGAAGTCCCCAAGGTCTGAAGGCACTATGTTTAGATCTCAGATGGTTAGTGGCTGGCATGTTTCCTCATCTGACAGAGCCTGACTTCTCCTCGCTCTTTCGGAGGGTTTACTCCATCCTGTTTGGCTTAAGGCTTAGCGAGCCTATTTTTAGCTGGGCTGTATTTTCAGATGCGCCTCTTGCCTGCGACCGAAGGTGATAGTAACTAAATAAACCTGGACAGCGTCCAACCTGCGAGAGAACAAAGGTGAGCTGTTGCCAAATGCCGCCTTCTGGGATCTCTTAGGAAAGCACTGAGGTCTCCCCATGACCGGTTTTGCGTGTCATTGAGGGCTCAAAGGCCACCACCACTGACCTTAATGGGCCACAGCATTGACGGGCTTGGATTTAAGTAAAAATTGTCAGTGAAGGTGTTTCATTGTTGTGTGCTTTCGGAGAGGTGAGATCCAAGCCTTTATCTCATAATTTATTTTAAACAGTCTCGGTTTGTTCTATTTAAACATTTCAAAGGCCATCCTTAAGAGGTCTCTGAGAAAAGGAATAGTTGGTATCTTTACTGCTTTAAGGACAGTCAGCATCCCTGCAGTAAGGAGAGATCGGAATGTGTGGTAATTTTTGGGTGCCGCTGGAGGCAGCGATTTTAATAGGACTCCAGCAATTATGAAGGACAGGACTCAGCACCACAATTATTTTATTTGATACTTTGTGTCAAAATGATAAGACTTTATTATAACATGTTTTCATCTCAAATTAAGATAAAATATTTAATTCCATGCAAAGCAACTCTCCTTAAGATATTGCATAAAGAGAATAATTTAAGACTATTTTGATTATGTCATACTATGAATGACTGTTATACTACTGAAATGGCAAGGATATGCAAATAGAAACAAATTTAATTTCAAGATGCCATTTGAATTTATTACTTTAATGTTTTCAAAAGAAAGATATTGCTTTTGTGGAGGTTCTCATCCACACTGAAACGATTACAAAAAAAAAAAAAAAATCTGTCAAATAGTTTGTGTTATGAACAACTTTGATAACACATTTTCACCTAGCTCTGTGCAAGACCTCTTCGCCAGCAGTTTTCTAGGTGGCTGAGAAAGACCAGGAACTGAATTTGTCACCCAGCGTGGCTGAGTTTCGGCTGAAGTCACTGCTGCCCTTACAGTGCACAGAGCCTTGTTTGGATAAGGTAGCGAGGGGTCATTTGGAAATTTCTTGGAGGGGCTTTGACCGTGCAGAGTTCCGTAATGCAGCAGGTACTGTGCTCGGAGCAGCTGAGGTGGTTCATTAAAGTCCAGCTTAGCTCTCTCTGCAGGAACCGTTATTCCCACAATGTTGCCGTCCCTTCCTCTGAATGAATGCGGTGAGAAAAACTATATGGCATTTGCTCACTGTGATTTCTTGCATTTTCCTTCTTCTGTTTGTGGCTGTTAGAGTGGAAAGGGTTCTGGGTCATGAAAAACAGGTTCTTGTTTTGGCAGGCAAGTACATGGAGCTATTTTTCAGGCTTACCATACTTCCTCTACTACTTGTTACCCTCATCTTACATGTCTGTCTGAAATGAAAATGCCAATGAAAAATTGAAATGCTTCATTTCAGCTTAAAAAAAGGATTAATACAAGAGGTGGCATGAATTCACAAAGTCTTTCACTTGAAATAGTTGGAAGGGATTTTTTTGTTTTGATTTGATTTTTGTTCTTTTACCCAGAATGTGCTGTTCGCCTAATTTTAGCCAACTCTGCTCATACCTGGTATTAGGTAGACCCCATTTCTCTGTTTAATTTTATGTTTTTCTCCTGATAGTTCTTTGGTATCTTCCTTTCAGTAAGCAGCAGAATAGGAAGTGCTCTCTACTTGGATATTGATATTGTGAAAATTGCTCTACAGCTTTCACTTGAACTCTGTAGACACTAAACATTGAAACTGTGGTGTATGCTTGTTGCAATGTAATGGAGTTCTCTCTGTTGATTTATAGCATATTCCAGCTAACATTTAAATCAATGAGAAACATATCCCTGTATTTGGACTCGGGCTACATCTCTGTGCTCATTCAAGGAATTCAGAATTAAGGTTATAATTCAGTCTAACTCTCATTACCCATACGCCTTAAAATGAAGACTATTACATCATTTAAGATGGAGTAGCCCTGAAAGCTAGTGACCAGAGTCTCCAGCTGAGTTCCCCACATCCTTTTGCCATGTTAACCATACCAAATCATGGGGGGAACCTCATTTTTCTTGCCTCTGCTTGCTCACCGGTGTCTAACCAGACTGCTGTACAGTCTCTGAAGGGTTTTCTGCCCACGGGTGGCTTGTGGAATATGGGCTTGTTGTTCTGGTTTTGTACCACCGGCTATCTGAAAGCAGTCTAAGAAGGCAGTAGGTCTAAAAGACAGCGTGGAAATTTAAGGGTGATGTATATTTTTCATAAGTTCTTGTGTCTTCTGCGTTTAAAGCTATTCTGAAGTTGCACAGCTTTTGCATATAGTGAGAATCGCAGCCTCCTGTAACTGCAGTTAATCGCACAACTGAGCTAACTAATCCCTGTAATCCAGCCTAGTGCAATATTTATTGAAAATTATTTCCTCACTGAGGTGGGGCTGCTGATTGTATCAGTCAGGCGCTTTTTTCTGAATTTGTGCTCTTGCTCTTTTTTTTTTTTTCTTTTATTTTCTTTTTTTTTTTTTGTTTTGGAGGACTGAAAGGGGGAAAGAATGTCCTTTAATAGTGTAAAAAACAGGAAAAAACTTTGCAGTTGAGATGAGAATATGTACAGATGGCATCATGAGTATTGTGAAGATGTAAAATACCTGTAGGGGTTTTTGCACTTTGTAAATTAGGAATAAGGGAACCTATGATGGCTTCAAGATCCGATGTTGCTAGTGATTAATTCCCTTTATCACTGAAAACCATTAGCAATCATCTTCAGCTATGCAATTTTCTCTCAAGTTGTATTATCTTGATTACTATCCTTCATTCCCTAATGCATTTCCCCATGATTTTAGCTGTGCTGTAATTAGAATTGCTAGGATTAGACATTAATATTTATAACAGAGATCAGCTTAAAATCCCATTCTAAAACAGGATGAAGTGTTCACATATAATTCCAGCAATCTGGTATGTATCAGCTGCAGAAGAGTGACTTTATGTTCAAACTGTTCCCTCCTGTCAAAAAAACGTCAAGTACTTGTAGGAAACTTGTAAAGTTCTTGATTGCAAAGATCATCTTGTTTGTGTAAGCAGGTTGGAAGCAAGAATCCAAAATGGGATTTTGCCGCGAGGTTTCCTGAACACTTAGACCTGTATAGTTCACAACATGCTCATCTTCTGGGGACCTCAGCCCCAGAAAGCTATCACTCAGGATCCAAAAATTTGCGTTTAGTGGACTGTTATATATATACTAAGGTTTCTTTGCTTACATTACGGTTATTTTCTAAGGACTGACATATATATATATACACACACACACACACACACACACACACAATATAGCTGTTCTTATGCCCACTGCCAAATCCAAATCTGAGTACAAATGACAAAGGCGTGCCACTGAGAACAGCAAAATACTGACAGGTAAGTAAAGCAGGCTCTGCATCTCCATTAACTGTGGACCCCATGATTTTTCCCATCGCTGTCCAAGGCAGATTGCCCTCAAAGTAGGTGGGCTCACCAGCTAGACAGGGACATTTTCGTCATCTTTTCACGTAACACATCATTTATACCTTTTTTTTACATACTTGCAACCTGCCTAAAATTAATGCTGTCACACCAAATGCATGGCAAAATTTCTTGTCCGTACATTTGATTTATTGTTCTTTCACACCAATATTTGTACTTACCAAAACATTCTTTTGCAAGAAAATGATTCTGAGCCTGAACTTAGATACCCGAGTAAGAAGGATTTATCCTAAAGTTAGGATTTAGAGTTTCTTGGAGGCTCTGAAAATGGTGGACCCAGATATGAAAATATTCTGGGGATTATCCCAGATGTTTGAGCCCTTCGCTCACCCTTCACGCTCATCGTGCAGAACTCAGCACAGGGAGAAGAAATGGCGTGTTTGTATTCTCTTGCAGGGTCTTTTATACAGGTTAGTATTGAAAGATAGGTTACAAGAGAGCAGAAATCCCATTTTGAACTAAATCAATGACAAAATCAAATAAAGAGAGATAGGATGCCATGCAAGGAATATAAAAGCTTTGTTAAATTAGATGTAGATGCTGCTTCCCATAGCCTGGGCACATGCTATCGGCAGCTCAGGGGGAAGATTTATAATATATTTTCTCTTCCCCAAAATGACTCCATCTGGAGACAAGCACCACTTGCTGTCCATGCTAGAGCAAAACCTGTATTTATTTAAAGGATGAATAATGACAGCTCTCATAGCTTGTTATTCTCAGCTCAATAAAAACAGCCTGCCAATTTCATATCTGGAGATCTGGCATTAGTTTTATCTCAACAGCTGCATTTCAGCCCGGTGCCAAAGGTGAGGTTCTACTGAGAGGCTGGATCTATTAAGTTTATCTATTAGAACATTTAATACACTGCTAATAAATTTTAGCAGCTGTGGCAATCTTCAAAACACCATATTTTATTCCCCCACTAAAATAAAACTTGAAAGGCAGTCGACATACAAATCACTCTACCTGAGAGGCTCAGTCGCTCAGCTCCGCTTTTTCCAAGTGCTGACGAATGTCCTTGGTGGCTTCCAGGAGAGGAGCTGGATTACAACTGACCACAGATAGACCTGGTCTCAGATTTACATCTCTCTGTAATGATGACCCTTGCAGAAATAGCTTTGGAGAGGTAATAGGATTATCATAAGGGAATTAGAAAATTCTGTTCATTAGTTTGAGCCAATGAAGTTGCAGGCTGGATAGAGGTTTAAAGGATTTAGTACATAGATATAATTGGGAAGGGAGAAAAACAACTGAGCCTAAAGAAGAGCTACAGATGGCACCTTGGTATTGCAGAGCAAGGTGTATTAAAAATGCTGAAGATACACAGGTGGATTATAAGCACAGTGTAAGAACCTGTTACTGTACACAGGAAAGCTGCCCTTACAACCCTGAGGGCCTTTTAAATGTTTCTGAGTTGTGATAGGACTCCTGTTTATAAAAAGGATAAAACAGGGAAATCATGCTAATGTTTAAATAAATCACCCAGTCATGCCTAGCTACTCGTTAATTTAAAAAATGAAATAATTTAAAAAATGAAGTAAAAATCAGTGCAAATTAAAAAAGGGTAGAGGGAATTTTATTCAGTGGAAAATTCAGGAAAATTGTGTCTTGTGTTAAGAAACAGTGAAATTCAGAGCAGCTTTAAATGGAAGACATCTGGGGCTCCTGCATATGTAGTTGGATGCTTTGCAACCAAGAAGGTCCCATCTCTCACCCCCACTGCTGCTGAGACGGGCTGAGGAAGGGTGGCTCTGTGGAAATGCTGACACCCTGGCCTTGGTGTCCCTGCCCATACAGGGAGGCAGCGTGGAAACAACCCGAGTGCAGTGTGGTACCTTAACTGAGCGTCCTTGAGCTCGTGTCTGGTTTTGGTGGTGCAGACCAGGAGAACTGGGAAATTCTGCCGCTGGTACTATGCGGGAGGGCAGGAAGGAACTGCTGGGCTTGGAGCTGTTTGTTCTCTCGTGTGGAACGTTTCTTTGGGAGTTCTTCCTCTCTACTGCTACCCTGAATTAGCTGGTGGGTCTGTCCCACTAAAGATTTCATAATGTCTGCTGGGATAAAGCTAATCCAGAACATTAACGTGAACTGCATTGCTTTTACAGTCTGCACAGTTCCAGTCCACCCTTAGCTTTCGGCTCGTCCAGAGTGCTTCGGAGGTGGTTTATTTTTGCACCAAAATCAGCACATTTGATCCAGTTAAAAAAAAAATATATAGAGGGAGAACATGCTACATAGGTGCAGCATGAGGGTTACTGCCCTGTGCATATAGGAAGACTTGCAGGATGCCAAGAGCGAGGCTCTGGTGGGGTTGCTGGAGTGGCTGTCTGGTGGCTTATGTTAACCGAGGTTTTGTGTGATGTGTGACCAATATTAGTGATCATGACCAGCTTACAGTCAACTGTCCATCTTGCTTTTATCTACCCAGCAGCAACCCTTGATAAAGCTGAAAGCTCGCTGCAGGTCTGAGTCCTCGTTAAGCCCAGCCTTCAGGAGCCCCAGCCCCTGAGCCCAGAAAGCCTGGCACAGGGAAGGGGGCGGGGGGAGGATCGGGTTAGGGAACATTTAACCAAATTGCATGGAATCGAGCCTGAGGGACAGGGGGTGCACCCAGGAGTGCTGAGGAAGCTGGCTGGTGGCATTGCGAAGCCGCTGTCACTTGTCTGGGCACTGGGGAGGCCCATCTGGCGTGCTGTGTCCAGCCCCAGGGTCCTCAGTACAGGAGAGATGTGGGCCTTCTGGAGCCCGTCCAGTGAAGAGCCACAAAGGTGATAAAGGATTGGAGCGCCTGTTGTGTGAAGAGAGGCCAAAAGAGCTGGGAGTGCTCAGCCTGGAGAGGAGAAGGCTCAGGGGCATCTTATCGATGTTTTTAAGCTGAGAGAGGGTAAGCTGAGAGGTTGCCCAGAGAAGCTGTGGGTGCCCCATCCCTGGAGGGGTTCAAGGCCAGGCTGGATGAGGCTTTGGGCAACCTGGGCTGGTGGGAGGTGTCCCTGCCCATGGCAGGGGGGTGGGACTGGATGAGCTTTAAGGTCCCTTCCAACCCAAACCATTCTGTGATTCTATGAATACCTGATGGGTGGATATAAAGAAGACGGCGACAGACTGTGGGCAGTGGTGCCCAGCAGCAGGACGAGGGGCAATGGGCACAGACTGAAACACAGGAAATTCCTGTGAGCAGAAGACAATGCTTTTTTACTGTGACGGTGGTTGAACACTGGCAAAGGACAGATTATGGAGCTTCTTATCCTTGGAGATACTCAAACCCCGACTGGCCAGTCCTGGGCACCCTACTCTAGCTGATCCTGCTTGAGCAGGGTGGTCAGATTTGGATGATCTCCAGTGGTGCCTCCAACCTCAGATAGTCTGTGATTAATAACTTGTTAAACACTGTAACAGTTGTTTAAGGATCGGTTGCAAATTATTGAAAAGTGGGGTCACTGTTTCCTTAGAAATGAGATTGTACAGAAGGATGAGAGAAATCAGTTTTCCTCTGTTTCGATAAACTCCATTTCATATTAAAGGTTGGTTTATCCTCAAAAATAACACTGTAGATGTGTTGGGGACCTGCCAAAATTCTTCACTGAGATTATTGCAATGAAAGACAAAGCTATGCATTATCGTGGTTTTTTTCTATAGCTCAAAGTTTAAGTTGCAGGCAGCTGAAACAGTGGCTGTGTATCTGGCATAGCTGCCAAGTGGAGAATGCAGGAATGTTGCCCAGGAGGAAATGCCATCATGCTGGGACTCCTCGTGTGGGTTTGATGGGGTATTATCCTGGTAACAGCAGCACCTGGAGGAAGGGTCACCACTCTTCAAGCATTGTGCCCTGATTAAAAAAAAAAAAAAAAAAAAAAAAAATCACAATTTTGAGAAGCCAAAATGATAATATTTCCTTTTAAAATTAGACACTCCACTTCAGTGATGCTTTCCCCCAAAATTCTAGCATTTATGTGGAAATTTATATACATTTGTTCTTTGTTTGTTTGCCGGTTTTTGCTTCCTGCTTGACTATGTCTGTATTTGCTAAGCCTGCCCCGGGCTATTTCCTACCTGACATGCACTAGCTGTTGGAGATTTCATGTGCTTCATTACTTTCACCTCCTTATGCAATATTTAAATGTCTTTTATGAGAAAGTTGTTAATTGTTACTGGCAGATCCCATTAAATTGGGAAGCTCACTTAGCTCTGTTCCTGAAGGCAAAAGCCAGACATTTCGTACCCTATGAAAACATAAAATATCACAGTGGTATGTAGGCAGAATTCAGTTTAGCAATGAAGTACTCGATGGGGCTTTTCCAAGGCCCAACAGGCGGAGGACATATGTGTAGGAAAGAGGGCAAGGAGGGGATATTTAGAAAAATATAGACTTGTCAGCTTCCAGTTCTTTAAAGATAGAGGGTTGCATTAGAGACTGCTTTCTATTTGAGTATGATATTTAATATTGTTTCTAAACCCATTGTTTCTAAATGTTTGACCTTCTACTGTTATCTGTTTCATCCTTTTTTACAGCGTCAGACTGTAGGCATTGATTTCCTTCTCTGTGACAGGGTTATTTTAGGGCAAGGCCTGGATATGATTTAACTCAATCACGCGATCTTAACTCCATCACCCTTTAGCTTTTCCCTGCTGCAAGTCATAGGAACATTAAAAAAAAAAAAAATTAAAAATTGCCACTGTGCCTTGTGGAGGTAGCCTCTTAAATTAGCATGGCCCAAAAGCTTTACGAGGCCTAAAAATGCCCTTTTGAAACAGTTTGCAGTCTTGTACAACGGGTAAGTTTTCTTACATAGTTAGGTGTTATTTTTTTCTCTCCCCCTCCCCACCCTCCTGCTTTCGATGAGATATCACTTCTACAGTTTTAGGTTAAAACATGCCCTTAATACCTTTAATTTAAAATTACTTTTTTCCTGCTAGCAAGCTGTAGTGTGTGTGCCACAATTTCAGAAAAATATCTACTTAAAAAATTGATTACTAGTGTTATTTCTTGATAGTTTTATATCTAATGGTAAAGAATTTGTACTTGCAAGAATGTTTATAAAACTCCAGTTGTTCATCCTTGGCTTAAAAAGCCCTTTGTTGCAAAAAGGCGGATTAAATCTTGACATAGAAACTGATCCTAAACCAATTAGGAAAACTCCATTTGTTTGCATGCTCGTCATTAACTTAAGGAAGATTAAAATAAAGAGCAGGAAGAGAAGCAATGTGTTTCCTATGTCCTGTTCATAACAGAACTGCAATGTCTTGCCCTGGTGTAGCTCCGAGGCATAGCAAACCTTAACATTTTGGCCTGTTTAATTATTTTTTCACTGAAGAGCTTAGCACAGCCTCCTGCAACCTGGCAATAGTGCTGAAGGTGCTCTCTGTCCTCACACTCTTGGGGTGAGACTTGTCCCCTCTTCCTGCTGCTGTGCACTCCCATTTCATAGTTTTGCATTTTGTGTCACAGTTTGTGTCTCGGCATTTCCTCTGATGCGTCCCAAGTCTCCATCACACACAGAGAGATGGTTCTGTGCCTGCTGGCAGTGGCTTTGAAGAGGGACAAGGAGAAGCCATAGTCCCAATTGGCCATCCTCCAGCACTGTGACGTCTGCTCCTTCATCTTGGTTGCACATCCTCACATCCTTCATGCAACCCCGGTGCCAGGCCTGGACCACCGTCACAGCCTTGGCAAGGAAGATCTCGGATGTTGGCACACGCTCAAGATGCCCATGTTTCCTCATCGTCCTGGGGGCTCGGGACCACCTGCAGCGTGTGAGGTTGCAATCTGAAGTGGTTCAAGCATTGGGGGGTGTTTTTGTGAGTCATTCCCTTGGTATTGGTAGTGCTTTGTATGTTAAGTCTGTTTACAGAAAAAATGTTCCACTGAAGGACAACACAAAAGTGATGAAAGCCATTTTGCTGAGGGATGTAACTGCTTCTGAAGTTCATTGATGCATCCAGAGAAAGGATCCTTATCCTTATCCTGCTTCAGTGTAATGACTTTGTCTTACAGAGAGGTGCACAAAGCTTTCTGAAATTTTTTTGCAAACATGTTTTGTCTTTCTTTAGTAAATCTGTTTTGCACCATTACATGTTGCCCATAGAGGTCGGTGTTTGCCTTCAAAAAGGAGGAGAGCCGTATGCCTGAAGCACTGTAATATCCCTCACATAACACGCAGCCAGCTTTCACATCTGCCCATTTCCCTGGGTTAATAACATTACATTGATCTCTTCTGGGGTTCTAAAGGTGCGACTGAGAAGGAAAATATTAGTGTGCGCTTTGGTACATCATTAGGTTTTGCTATCTTTAACATATTTTAAAAGATTAAACATTCTATTAAAAAAAAAAAACAACAACTTGACATTTCATAGATTTGCATATCTAAAACAGGAATATAGGGGACCATTCAGAGTGAGAACCATATCTGCAGTTATTATCTTACATATATTTTATGCAGTCGTTTACTGGCTTGTAGGACGAAACCCTCCCTCTTTCTCTGAGACCCTGCCTACAGCAGGGGGGGTTGAAACTAGATGATCTTTAATGTCCTTTTCAACCCAGGCCATTCTATGGTTCTGTGATTCTACCAGGATTTGTCAACGGTAGCAACAGTTGTGGCTGTATGAGAGTAATTATGTGAACTAGTTGCCTGAGATGAGGGAAGATACTTTGGGAAATGAAATCTACAGAATAGTTTTGAGAGAGTGCTGGATGAAGTATAAAAGCAGTCACTCAAAAAACTGAGTGCAGGTTGTATTGTGTAAGGACTGTCTTCTCAAGTGTTCTTTAAATGAACCATAGCTCGTGTTACCTAAACACTTTTAAAAAATATTACTTTGAAGTGGTTTTTCTATGCTTTCACATGGAAAGTGAGGTATGAATTCTGTGGATTGCACCACCTTAGTTATCTCCTCCACTGTATTTATAAACTAACCCTAAGTTGTGCATATTGCAGTTTACCTAACTGTCTAAATGCTTTTTAAGCAGAAATGTTAAATAAATTTATGGGTTGGACAAAAATCTTGGGTTATCTTATCAAGGTGGTGAAACTTTATTTACTAAATTAAGCATTCCTTAGGTTCATTGGGTGTGATGGTTGGAAATAGTTTTGAGCAGTATACCTGTCTGCAAAATAGTCTGAATTCTTGTATTTCCTATCTGTTGATAAAGAAAAAGCCACCATTAATAGTTCTGTGTGTTCTGTGGCTATTTTTCTACAAAAAATCAAAACAATTAATTTAATTTGATAGTACTTAGTATTTCATTCATCATGAAGTTTGTATGAATGATAGATAATTAATGAAATGTTTGCAGAAAGCATGGTGCAACTAGTGCTTTTTGGAAATGTAATACATCTGTTCTGATATTCTTTTTCCATCCTTGAAAAGTGTTTTCCCTCTTGAAATGTCTTGGTGAGGGGTTCTCATAGTGTTGAAATACTCTGTTTGCACCTGAGTGTGTGTGTCCTAACTTGTTTTTTTAATGATGTGCATAGGACAATATGAAGCATGACTTTCTCAATTTATGTCTAGGCAAACAAAGATAGTTTCTTTTCAGATTTTCTTCTTTCAGACCTGTAGCCAGAAGGGAGCACTCTTACCTAAGGCATAGTAACGTTCCCCTCACCCCTTAGTTTCTGCTGGCTTGGTGTATGTAGGCAGCAAATTCTTTCACCAGAACAATGGGTAAAGGGTGAGGCTGGGAACTGTTCAACCATGCACTTGCAGTCTCTGTACTATTTTATTGCCATGTAATAAGACTTTTCTGTCTCTTTCATTACTTGTAGTAGCCTTTGCTTGCTAAAATCAAATGACAATTTGGAGTAAGATGAAGCAATTCTCCAGTTGTCTTCTTATAGGAATTTGCCATATATGCTTTTCCAAAGCACTGATTTGTGTCCCTCATATTGCCACTCCTCAATATGATCATATTTGGTTTGTGTTGGAAGGGGCCTTAAAAATCAGTAGATCAGGTTGCTCAAAGCTTTACCCAGCCTGGCCTTGAACACAGCTAGGGACGTGGCATCCACAGCTTCTCTGGGCAACCTGAGCCACTACCTCACCACCCGCACAGGAAAAAAATTCTTCCTAATCTCTAATCTAAATATATCTACACTCTGTATAAAAATATCTCCCCTCTTTCAGCCTAAAACCATTACCCCTTGTCCTACCACTATACTCCCTGATCAGGAGTCCCTCCCCATCTCTCCTGTAGCCCCCTTTCAGCACTGGAAGCTGCTCTAAGGTCTCCCTGGAACCTTCTCTTCTCCAGGCTGAACAACCCCAACTCTCTCAACCTTTCTTTATGGGGAAGGTGTTCCAGTTCTCTGGCCATTTTCATGGTCTCTTCTGGACTGTCTGTAACAAGACCGTATCCTTCCTGTGCTGGGTACCCCAGAGCTGGATGCAGCACTGCAGGTGGGATCCCACCAGAGCGGAGTAGAGGGGGCGAATCACCTCCCTCGATCTGCAGGTCACACTGCTGTTGATGCAGCCCAGGACACAGTTAGCTTTCTGGGCTGCAAGCGCATGTTGCCAGGCCATGTCCAATTTGACACTCCACCAGTAGCCCCAAGTCCTCCGCGGGGCTGTTCTTGGTCCATTCCTCCCCCAGCCTGTAATGATACTGGGGATTGCTGTGACCCACGTGCAGGACCTTGCACTGGCCTGTTGAACCTCAAGAGGTTTGCATGGGCCCACTCCTGTCGAGGTCCCTCTGGATGGCATCCCTTCCCTCCAGCACATCAACTGTGCCACTCATCTTGGTGTCATCCACAAACTTGCTGAGGTACGCTCAATCCCATTATGTTGTTCGTGAAGATCTTAAATAGTACTGATCCCAGCATGGACCCTTGAGGGACACCACTTGTTACTGGTTTCCATTTGGACATTTAGCCATTGACAGCAACTCTTTGGATGAAGCCATCTAGACGATTCTTTTTCCACTGAATAGTCCATCCATCAAACCCGTATCTCTCCAATTTAGAGACTGGGATGTTGTGTGGCCCCATGTCAAAGGCCTTGTGGAACTCAAGATAGATCCATCATCCCTTATCCACCAGCGCAGTCACTCCATCGTAGAAGGCCATCTGATTAGCCAGGCATGATTTGTCCTTTGTGAAGCCCTACTGACTGTGTCTAATCAGCTCCCTGCCTGCCATATGCCTTGACATAGCTTCCAGGAGGACCTGTTCCATGGTCTTATGGGGCACAGAGGTGAGGCTGAGTGGTCGGTAGTTCCCAGAGTCCTCTTTTTTTCCCCTTTTTAAAAATGGGTGTGATGTTTCTCTTTTTCCAGTCACTGGGGACTTTGCCTGACTGCTGTGACTTTTCAAATATGATGGAGAGTGACACTTAGTGATTACATCTGCCAGCTTCCTCAGGACTCTGGGATGAATCTCATCAGGTCCCATGGACTTGTGTACGTGCATGTTCTTCAGATCATCTTGAACCTGGTCGATACGGTACTATCAAGGATGTTACCACCTTGGGACTCCCACTGCATTTGCCGTGGGCTAGGTGTAAAGGATGCATTCCAGAGATCTTTTGTGAAGACGTGTAACACAATTAGAATACTTTGACAGAAAAAAGGGTCAAGTTCAAACTGAATCAAGTAAACTGACCCATCAGTCACCTCGTTATTGAAAAGCTTTCAGCAGTTAAGTGCAGACAGCTTGCACATATTTGGTTTCCTTCCCAGGGATTAACGCGAGCTCCACGCATGGTTCAGTGAAGGCTTTAAAAGCAAATAGGAAGCTTTCTCCTAACAGGGTCCAGGCAATGCAGGTAATCTCATGTAGCTGTTGCCTTACCATGTAGACAATTGTTAAGATGATAGCCAGCTGCAGGCAGTAGGTAAGTGGATGTCTGAGTACAGGGTTAGAAGCCCAGATGGTTTCTAACAGCGGGAGAAGTGCAGTGCTTGCTGGTCTCCTTAAGCTCCTGCTTAGCTTCCTCTCCAGTGGTCAGCTGCTCCTACAATGTTTATTTAAAGTTGAATGTCATGGGCAGCAGTGAAACTCTAATTGCCTGTGATAATCTTGTGGGGCTTTTGCAGTTTATCAAGGGCATCTTTCTGGCAGATCTTTGGAGAACATACCACAGGAATGTCAGAGCGCTTGGGCTGGCTCTCTGCGTGCAGGGGCTGGGTGGGAGGTCTGTGTACCCGAGCTACAGTTGCAACACAGAGAGTAAATTATAAAAGCAGGGGAAAGGAAAAAACCAAAACCCTAGAAGTGACTGGGGCAGACACACAAAGGAGGTGGGCAGTTATTTATAGGTCCTGATACGATACTGGATGTCATAAAGTGATGCGGATCCACGTCTGGCCAATGAATTTCGAAAATGGGGAAACAAGCTGGTGATACACACAGGTATTTAATCAGCATATAATCACAGAAAGATATTTGGAAAGAACTCTTCATTGGTCATCGGTTCAGTCCCCTGCGTCATGGAAGAGTTTAATTACATTAAGCCGCTCCTCCTCAGATGGAGTTGTCATTATGTCCAGCAATGATGCTTCTTGGCAGCTTGCTGCACTGTCCATGCCTTAGAAACAAAAGTTCTGCAGCGTAGTGTTGTTAAACTCTGGGAAATGACAATTAAAAATGGCATAATTTGGGCTCCATGGTTACTGCTTCTCAGTAACTTCCGCCTGAGTATTTTCAGTGGATAAGTAAACTTGTAATTTTGTTTCCTGAACTAGAATCCTGGAAAATGTCCTCTGGTAGTTGAAATTCTGGCTGGGTTGTGTTTTTTCTGTCTTAGCTTTTCACTAAAGAATCTCTGGGTCAGATACATAAGTTGTTTTATGTTGCCATGTATATATATATCGCTTGCATATGTTCGTGTTCCACAGACATTAGACATAGCAGATTGTGAGTTCTTGAGTTGTTTCTAATTCCTTGGAGGAACTGAAAAATTACAGTAAATGTTTAATTCATTGAAAATTACTTTTTCAATCAATATTTGCCCTTTTGGTGCAATGAGTTATCTGAACAGACCATTCCTTATTCGTGTGGGATCCCAGACAAAGTATTTTTATGCTTTTAGGTCCTTTGTGCACACTTTGCTTTGGGTATTTGACATTCAAATTTCTTTTTTCTGCATGAGATTGAGTCAGCAAATCTGATTCCTCTTTGATTGGGTGAGTGTAACTTCCCAGTCAGGAAGACTGAGCACTGGGCACGTTCGCTGCCTGATGCCAGCAAACTTCTGACAGCTGGGAGTGTAGTGAGGCATCGCCTGTGCCCAGCATCATGATGCTGGTACAGCTCTGTTTCTAGGAAAAGAAAGAAGAAAGACACAGAAAACTTTCCAACCGCATGTGCTCCATGAGGCTCTGCTGTGAAGGACATGCAGAATAACTATGGTCAAATTATTAGTTTTTCTTAGTTCAAATAGTCATACCCCTCTTCTGGATTTTTAAACCTATTGCGGCAAATACCAAGCATTTTTCTGGGGACTTAGGTTCTCTGCTTCCGGACTGCGAAATTAGTGCAGATTGAGTGAATGTTCAAGATAAATACTGGCCCTGAATCACACTTTCCAAATTATGTTTTTCAATATCTTTTCAAGATAATACTGATTAATTGATCTATTACATTCAACAGAAGCAAGTGTTGGAAGTGTTTTTTTCCCCACACCATGGTCAAAACAGAAGCCTTAGAACATGAAGACCTTAACAATGAAAGCTAAGTGCATTGGTTTAGCAATTGATTTTTCATGGTCTCAACAGAGAAGAGCTTAAAAACAAAACGTCTTAAGAAATGTAATAAAAATAATATTTTTTGACACACCATGTTCTCATGAATAGACTGGGTTTTCCTGAAAATGCTTTTAAACTTGGTTGTGTCACCTAAGCTTTCTTAGCGGTGACAGTAAGTAATGTTTCATGGTGCTTCTGGGTTAGTGATGGCTGTCTGATGGATTTATGGCATTTCTTGGACATTTTGTGAAATGACATTAGATTAAAATCAGCACTTTCGTCTGCAAAGCCTATATTATTGGCTCTTGGCCTCTAGGTCTCATTTTTTTATTCAGAGAGTTTTAAAAAGCAGTCGTAGGATGTTGTCCCTACCAAGTGGAGAGAAGAAAATAAAGGTGTATCTACACAGACAGCAACATCTCTGGACTTGCCTAGAACAGGGAAGTTTGAACCTGCTCAGATTAACTTGGGCACAAAGCTATGCCCAAATCCTGTGTATCGTGTTGTCAAACACAGGGGTTTGCATCTATCTGTACCTGTCAGCCATAACGTGAGTGCGATTGCCAAATCTCTCCTGCTGTCACTGCCGTCCACGGCAAGGCACCCGAGGGAGTCTGTGGGAGTGAGCAGAGTCCAGCTGAGTTTGAACAGACCAAAGTGGGTAGTGTAAGAGAGGGCATTCTGCATACAGGGCGTGGGATTTGTGCTACTGCTTTATTATATATAACTCTTACAAGTATTTGTGTGGCTTCAGGCTCATTATAATTTCCTCCAAGCCATACTTATCACGTGATGGTGAAGAGGCAGGACTTCAGATGATGGAACCGTTAAGATATAAAGGTGAGAAGCATCATGTGCTGCTTATGAGACATATCTGAAAAGAAGTGTTGAGTAGGCACTGGTTTTAACTCAGTATGGGTTGCCACTTAGGCCAGCTCACAATCTGATCTCATTTTGCCTGTTGCTTACGTAGTCTCTGAACTCCTGATTGGTGACAACCATCCTGCTAAAAAGTGATTTGTGACACCAGCAAAGCAGACTTCAGTCTTAGGTTGTGCAAATACTTTCCTACATGAATTGTGAGAACACAATATAGAATATATTCTATTAAATATATTTTAAAATATGTAATGAAAGATGTAGTAAACATGAAGAGGAAATTATTGACCTGACCGGCCTGACATTGACTTTGCACTTTTTCATTTTATGCTAAACTGAATTTGAGTCTTCCAGCTTGAAGCTGCAAGATTAGTGCTGTACTGTGGTATTATGGGACACCTACAGCTCTCTCAGCTGCAGACATTGGCACAAGAGTCTCAACTACCATGAGGACTGTGCAAGTCATTTATTGTAACCGTGGTAATGTGTTAATGATAATCTTCTGCTTGTATCAATAAGCTCTTATCTTGTTTTGCTTAACTACCCTTTCCCACCTTGCAAAAGAAATTTTTTTTTTAGATTCTTAGTTATCATCTCTGGCTTAAGCCCTTCTGTTGGTGTTCATGTCAACCACACCACAAAGACAGTCTGGAGGGAGATGATGTGCTAACTTTGCTTTCTCAGGCTAAAGGACAGGTCAGGAGGTTCCATGGTATAAACTTAAGCTTCAAGCATGTTTCCTTCATTTACGTTCCACTTTCCGCTCCCGTAGCACATTGGTGTCCAAATTCCCATTCTCGTACCATCCAAGGGAGCTCTCATCATCCATTAAGTTTTGGTATAATGACACAGCTGGAGGTGGAGGAGAGGCTTGGCTTGTAGCCTTCGCATTAGCATCCAGGTGTCTGTAGCCTTTTTTCAGGACTTGCTTTGATGGTGCTGTGATGGCACCTCCTGAGATCTTGCTCAGGTCTCGCTATCTGCCTGGGTTCAGTACCCTGCCAGCCCTCTACTGCTACTCTAGGCAGTAGAATCTAGTAATCTCTTCTTAGTGGTGTCTTTATTGAGGCAAACAAAAATTGTCATGTTCTAGTTGCTGCATTGTGACTCTGCTCTTTTGTGAGTGAAAACTCCTTACAGATTTTCTTGGGGTGAATTGTTTCTCATCAGAGTGTGTGTCTTCTGGATAGCTTTTCTCCCCTTCACAAGGGTCCTGAATATTTCCTTTACTGGCCTCTTTTCATGAATTTGCAACATTTCTTTTTTTCATAACAGCAAAAACTATAGGGCAAAATTTGTGTAAGGAGAAGACAGTTTTGGGAATTTATTAATGAAATGTTGGAGCGCAAGAAGTTATTTCAATTAGAAGTTATTTCAATTAGAATGAGAATCTGGCACACAGTCAGATGTGCTGGATGTTACCTTGTGTAAATATATTGGTTTTAATCAAAGAGAAAAGGAGGCGAGATGCAATTAAGTTTTGCTTTGGGAATGCAAAGTGTGTTGTTCTTGGTAGAGAGGACAATAACTGATCGAGAGGTAGCACTAAGATTTTGATCAGTCCAAGCAATCTCAGCATAGTCTTTGGCTTTGCTCAGGTACTGCTAAAGTAATGGGCTAATTGACTTCATTTGACTCACTGGTATGTCAGATTCCTATACTTAAACAGATATGAACAAACTATAAATAGTTCTCTGGCCTTTTTGCGTTTCTTTGGGTATTTATATTACCTCATTTGACTTTTGAAAGAGTTTCCTTTGTTGAACCTGCCCATCATCGCCTGAGGAGGAGGATTTTTGCCTAGTCTGGCATGGTGTTAATGGCACTGAGCCCAGCAGTGCTAGAATCTGGCAGATTCCTAATTTTAAGGAAAGAGATTGCTTTCTCTGTGTCCTGGGGCTTTCACTTTCTCTGTTATTTGAACTAATGTATTTCTTAACTCATACTTGTGTTGGCTCCAATTCTTGCCTGATTTATGTGATGGTAACGTGTCTGTGCGGAAGGCTCTTTCCTTTTTCCATAAACCTCTCAGGGTTTGGTTTGGATCTTTGCTATACTAGCCCTGTGGCCTAATCAAAATTATGTCTTAAAATATTGCAGCTCTAAAAACTTTTATGTAAAATAATACAAAACCTGCTACTTTATTTTCACTGGCTGTGGAGAACGCTTACAGCCATTAGCTTTTTCATGCGAGAAGTAATGTTTGTGAATGTCTCTCACAAAGTTTTATTTCCTGAGCAGTGGGAAGGGTGGAAGTGGCACATTCCTCTGCTCAGAAATCCTCCCCTGTGCCATTGCAGCAGGCTGTGTTCAGCTGCAGAGTATATCAAAACATTTTATTTCAATGAACTGTTACATGCTGGATCCAAGGAAAGAAAATGATTTTAAGTAAATTTCTGAACATATCCTTAGTTCCTTAACTCCTTTAAAAATCTGAGGTCATGCATATCAAGCATGTTTTATAGATTTTTATAAATAGAACTGTCAATATCTGACAGGGGCCCTTCTACCATGACTTCCTAAAGAGGTTTTTAGAAATGCATTTTGGAATCAGTCTTGGCAGTATTTCTTTCATTATCAGTTGTATTACAGTGCATCCACGGAAATGCTGAGAAATACTGTTGTGGTCAGTATCCTTTTGTTAATTATGATTGCTTGGCTAATTACCCTGAGTATTTCAATCTCAGTTTCTCCTCCACAAAGGAAAAAACATGCTTACTCTCCAGCAGGAGGGAAAGGGTCTGGAGGGCTTTAGTTTTCATATGTACTTAGCACGATAGTTTCCTGGTTCACCAGGGAGGTCCTCTAGCAAAATAAAATGCTTTTAAAGCTGAGAGAAAAATCCAGGATGTAAACTGCAAAAATTATTTTTGCTTATATTTTTGTGGTTTTGATCTTGCCGGGTTGGATCAGATCTTCATAACTTTTGCCCAAAGAGCTTAAAATACAAATAGACAAGATAGAAGGACATACATGGTCAAGACACTCATTTAGCTTGGAGTAGGATCCTCAAGCGTGATGGCATTGTCTATTTAGGCAACCTTTTGTCTGACGCTGGCTTACTCAGGAAAAGTTGGGCTCATGCCCATCTCAACGTTTAGATATTAAGAGGAGTTGCATTTTGAAATTTCTGTGCTGTGTCTGATCTACGTAGCTGTGTGTGTTGTTTGTAAGTCAAGAACCTGAAGCCCATGACATAGGCAATAGGAATTTGCTTGTAAAATGGCAGTCTGGTTAGGACATACCAAAGAATGCAGGATGCGTGTGTGATATCCGTGCTGAGTGCCCATCGACATCTGCTGATCTCGCCACCTAACTCCCGTAGCCTCCTTTGAGAAATCCCAGCCTGCATAACTGAATGGATGAACTAAAAGCTCACCGTCATCAGCTGCTAGATGAGAGAGGAACATGCTTAATGCCTCATGTCACTGATCTCTTATAATAAATAGTGGTTCATGATGTCCATGAGTACCCAAAGTAAAGTGAATACATTCAGAGAAATTTCACCAAGATACACACTTGTATTTTTGCGCATGAAGGAGAAGTTGACTATGTAAAACATTGTACAGCCGTGCTGGGCTGCTCTGAATGGAGAAACGCAGAGAGGTGGGGGGTTATTGTCACACTGTTCCCTTATTGCACATCTAGCAGGAGCAAGAGGAAAGCGTCAAGTCAGATTTCAGTTACTTTCACAGTTATGGTCAATGGGCAGGATCATTTTTATCTCAAGACAAATATCAATGAAATCATGCTGCAGAGACGTAGTCCCTACACAGTTGAACAGGCACAGCTGGCCTGGGCTTAAGGGACTATGATGATGGCTTAAAGCTTCTTCTGTGTTACCTCTGTCCAAGTGAAATACATCCCACAGCTGTTACTGAAGAGAGCGGTCATTACCTTTCCCTGTATTTTTTCTGTCGGAGTTCATTGTGTAGTTTCATTAAATGAAATAGTTGAAGCAGGGGCTTGTTGGAAGGAGGATTTCTCTCTTTTTTACTGACCTTCTGCTAACCTCACTGATAGGGTTTGAGAATATTTTCCAAATTGGTAGATAAAACTCATATCTAGTAATGGAAAAAACTCATTACCGTGTTCCAGTGGTTAAAGTCTGAACTCCTTCCAGCCCTGTATTTTGGCTTCTCTCTACTGCAGCAGGAAAACAAGTAGATGAAGGAAGTAGAACTGGCTGTCTTCTCCAGTTTCAAGGCTTTTTCTGTATACACTTGCATATTTCAGCAGGTTGTTCCAATATAAATATTTAAAGAAAAAGGACGGAAACCCCAAACTGGAGTGGATAGCAGTTTCCAGAGCTGCTTCAGTCCTGTCTGTGTCAGGACAGCTCTTGACTGCAAAGAAGGAGGGTACAGCATGTTATTGAAAGATAGAAGATAATTGCTAGGCAAAATCATAAACCAGTCTGGCACTCGTGTCTGCCTTCCCGATATCCAGACGGTAGGAAAACAGGCTGGGTGTCCGACCGCGGGGGGTCATGGCGAAGGGGTGGGAGGAAATCCGCGAAACCGCAGCCCTTCCTCCCCGCTCCTCAAAATGTCAAACGCCAGAGCGGTTTTTCCTTGCCTTTCTGTACCACATGCATGCAGCTGTGCAAAACTGTGCGTACCTTAGAGCACATCCCGGTACAGTCATGCCTGCGTGGCTCGTCTGCCTGGCCGTGATGCATCGGGCTGCAGTTAGTAACGGAGAGTGTAGGGACGCGGAGGGGGACGGCCACGTCTGCAGCATCTTCCCCCGGGCGGCCCTCCTGGCTGAGCCTCACCAAGGGTTTAAAATGGCCTGAACTCTATAAACTCTGCGGGGAAGATCTGCTTTCCAGATAAGAAAAATTAGAGACGTTAGTCCTGTAATCCTTGTATGTGGACATTGAAGCAGATATTGCCAATGGTCAATAAAAGACGATGGGGGAACTTTGTACTTCCAGCCGAGGAGTATGCCAATAAAGAAACTTTCTCCTTTGCTCGCTTGTGAACCCTCAGCACAGTGGTTTAGGAATCCAGTGTGTGAGGAAAAATAGATATTTCTATTTTTGTTTCTCTTCTTACTGACCTGCTATGACTTCAGTCTCTGAAATAAAAGAAACACTTGTGCTCTGAAAACATCTTTTGTTTTGGTTTGTTTTTTTCCTTTTTGAAGAAAAAGTCCTTTAATCTCCTAGGTTACCCAAGTGTAAAATTGAGTATATTCAGAAAATTCAATGCAGCCATCGTAGCTATGAATCCAGTCTTGCATGCCGCACGGATTCCTGAAGAAACATTATGAACACATAATTTTTTATAGTAAGGAGATTTAATTGTCTTTTCTTTCTCCCTTCTAGTAGGCTAATTGTGAACTTCTGAAATTGAAACAACACTGTTGGTTTTTTTTTTTTTCCTGCTGGAACACCCCTGATGCAATCCGTGCTTGCTACGTTCGTTGCTCCAGTCTATATGCTGCATGGACTTTACAGGCCCTGTTTCCATAGAGCTGGGGAGAAGAGAGACATAGTTCATCAAGGTAACTGAAACTTGAAAAAAGGGCTTTTTTCAGTCAAAATAACATCTTCAATGCTTTTTGTTGAAATGAAAACATTAAAAAGTGATTTTGGCTTAACTCTTTGCCACATGAAGATGTCTTATTTAATTTTAAAATCACTGATGCCTTTGGATAACTTTTTAATTTTAATGTTAACCAGTTTAAAAAAATTCTTAAAGATTTTGCTGTGTTTGAAGTGTGAAACTTTTCAGTTAAAAATGTCCAAATGGCTTTGAACTTTCTAAACACCGTTTCCCCACCAAGTGAAAATAATGGACAAGCAAGACCAAAATCCTGGGTATTTTTCAATTCTTGCCTCAATCTAAAGTTATTTGATATTTTGTTTCTTGGGGCAAAGCGAGGAGGGTGGATTTCATGTTGTCTTAGGTATAGTCCATGAATGGTTTTCTTGGCCCAACCCTATTCCGTATTGACTTTCTGTTCACTCAGTCTGACGTTTGAGGTCTGACCGTCTCCGAGGAGAGGTAGGAGAAGTTGGAGAGGTTGGCTGCTGTGCCCAAGAGGTGCTGGGAAGCAGGAGGGATGCACATGGGTGTGCGTTGGGTGCCCAGAAGGCAGACTTTGTGGATGGCTGATGGTTAAACTGCGAGCACCGCATCTCCCTGCGCTCCGTGAGCCTGATGGCAGGTCCTGTTCAGCCCAAAGTAGGTGGAATTTTGATGAGAACAGTGCAGTTATGCAGGTTTGCAGATGTGACTGTAATCCGTAGAGTAAGAGACGCTGTCTCATAAGTAAACTAATTCATGACAGTCATCAGACCACACTACCACCAAGCATCAACGTGTTTATATGGAGCCAGTGGTTAATGCAATTACCTGGGATGTTTGGGCAGACGGGTGTTTGCAAGAGCTGGCTGCCAACTGTTGTGTTACATCACGTAGTCAAGGTGGGATCCTTATGTTCATGTCATGATACAAAACAACCAGCCTCTGTTGCACAAGTAGGCACTTTAAAATACGTGGGTTCAAAATGGTGTAAGCAAAGCACATTTAGAACGATTGCTTGTCTCTGCCAAAAGCAATGCTGTAAATTCTCCTTCCCTACTTCAGTATTATTGGGATTAACAGGGGAAATGGTAAATCCTTTTGCTTCAGACACAGGTGCCACTAGTTAGTTGTGCTGTCCCTGCTGACAGCACACCTCTCCACTTCCCTGCATCTTGCTGGCCAGCACAAAGTTTCTCCACGGTGATAACTCCATGTCTACCTGTGTTCTGTTCCAGGCTTGAAATGAAAGGATTTACCATTTTAAGTGCCACATGGGGCTTGCAAAAACTCTGGACTCTGTTATTCACTATGTTTAATATTTAACATCACCCTGAGGAGTAAAACATGTTGCCTAATGTCTAGGAAGAGATTCCTGTGGTGAAAAGATGACTTTTTTCAGCTATTCTTTCTTCCTTTGTCCCCTTATTTTCCTACTGGACTCATCATTACGGTGTCAAAGCACATCTTCGGCGGTGGAGCTCTGAAACCCAGTGGATGTGTCACGCTCCTTTGCTGATGCATAAGGTTGGGCTTTTTTCTCCTTACTAGCTACAGTGCTCTTCTTACAGTGCGTCCTTTAGCATGGCATGAATGCACGTAGCCTCTTAACGGTGAAAAAATGAATCACAACCTATTGTAGTACTTTTTTACTCATTTTGGAGTTTTTTTCCAGGTTACTGATTCATTCAAGCAGAACAAATTTCCATGGTGAAATTTAAGGTGTCAAAATATCCACCTCAAGAACTAAATGCTTGATTATCTTGGCTGCTGTAGTTTCCTTTTTCAAATATTTTGACTGGAAACAATGATGGTGGACCAAGACTTGGTGACTCATTTTCAGAGAATGGAGACTTATTTTAGTTCTTGGCATTAGTAGGGTGATATGTAAAGTCTCTCTCCAAATTCTCAAAAGGGTCTAGTGTGAGCAAGCCAGGTGGTGACCATTGAAAGGTTTTAAAGAGGATAACATTGAACTCATTAATTGCTGAGGAACGGTATATCCAGAGATGGAAGAGGGCATAACAACTGCGTGGACTTTAATATAGTAGTAAGTAATAAAATAGATGGAGTGAATGCGATCATTAGTGTTTATGTAGGGACCATTCCACCCAACTTGTTTGTCTTATTGTGGCACAGCAGATAATTTGTTCCATGTTCAGCAATAGTCTTGTTAGTCCCCCAGGGATGTACCTGGGCAACCTCCGATGATCCCAGTTATGTCTCCTGTGGCCTGATTCCTTTCTGGCTTTTGTAATGTAAGCCTTAGTAGCTAATAAAGGTCCCTTAGGACTTCCAGGTCTAACTTCTATCTTAGCTTTAAGCATAGCTAGGTGAGCTACACCTTAGTACAACTGAAGTTATTAAAATAATTAAAGTTATATATTCCGTTTGATTTTGAATCTCTTTTTTGGTTTGGGGGGTGGGTGTTTGTAGTCAAGGCAGGCAGGCTGAACATGGTCCATCAACAGCCGTAGCTGTCCTCACGGGGATCACAGACATCATGCAGGTGCTTCTGTTCTTTTTTGACACG
>NW_010131039.1:30915-39308 GCF_000699245.1 Pterocles gutturalis
AACCTGACCTCACTCTTACACTAACACCTTCAGCAAATGAAATGTTAAGCTCAAGGTGCCGGGTTCCCTTTTGTTACATACTCCTTGTTCTGTATTAGTTTATTGTATGCATTCTGAGTGTAACCTATTTGAAACTATTCACACTAATTTAACAGAATACTTCCAAACAAATAATTAACTGCCAAGACTAACCTTTGATTACCCTTTATCAAAAGCTAAGGTCATATGTCTGAAACCAAACGAAACGGTAACTCCTCATTGCTGCTTGGGGTGGGGGGGGTCTGTACCTAATTTAGAAAACATTACGTGGGTGTAGCTGTAACTCTCTTCTAGCTTCCAGCTGTGAGTTCTGAGGCTGGAAGTTCCCCAGATTACAGGAACGGTCAACTTGTATTGGTATCGGTACATGGGTGATGTGCAAAGGTACTGTGGGTTTGCTGCTGCCTCTTCTGCAGGCAGGGCAAGGGGAACTGATACC
Organism: Pterocles gutturalis; assembly: GCF_000699245.1. NCBI lineage: Eukaryota > Metazoa > Chordata > Aves > Pterocliformes > Pteroclidae > Pterocles > Pterocles gutturalis. The sequence goes on from NW_010131039.1 coordinate 31,394, forward strand.
GTGGTGGCATCTTCGGGGGTCCTCTGTTAGGTATAAAGCTGTCCATCAGCTTTCCGGATCATACTGGCCCCCTGACGGTTTACCCAAGGTGAGTGAGCTGGCAGGGCAGCGCTGCTGAGTGGCCCATGCCTGGAAATCCCTGCGCTGCAGTCCTCATCGAATGGGTCCTACTCACATTTAATCACCCGTATTTAATCACTCTTTGTTTCCCAAAGTATGTCTCAAATTCTAAGGAATTTGGGACTGCAAGTTGGATTTTCTGAAATGTCAGCCAGAGGGCTGTTCCCTATAGTGACAGTAAGATGAAGATAAATCTGTTGTTCCTCATCATTTCAGTCTGCATGAGATTTCGTTTATTGAAATTCTTCTAATCTCCACTTGACTTCACACAAGAGAACTAGTAAAATGGCTTTCTTGCTGGTCTTAAGATTGGCTCTCAGTTTAAACTTCAGCCAGTTTAGCAAATATAGTTTTAATTGTTCCTGAAATCTTAAGGCAAGTTTGGTAACCGTGATGAGTGAGTTTTCTAGGTGGCTGGACAGATGGCTTGAGCACCACCCATAGAAAGGAAAATTCCTGTTCTGACTAGCCATTGCAGTTGAAGAGTAACAAAGAGAAATAATCCAAGATTAGAGGAATTTACACTAATTGCTTGCATAAGTTTATTTGAAATTGAACAATCCTTTTCATTCTAATCCTTGTTTAAAGACAGAACATACCCTGCCAAACCACGCTCTGGTGGATTTTTTTTTTCCCTTTTCTTCATGCTGTGATTGAATTGTTCCATAATTGCAGCTCTTTGAATGTGAAACTCAAATCACAAGAACTAGAAAGAGAGGGAATGTGGGAGAAGACATGAATAAAGCAGTGTGATGAATTCAGTGTTCATCTCCCTGTGTAACATAGAAAGATTTATACTCTAGTCCCTTCCCTGAAATATAGCAAATCCCATTTTAGTACAAACCCAAATTTCTCCAGTTCTATTTTTTAGTGAGGAAAGGTGGTACAGTGTATTTATGATCTTTTGGCTGTAAGCCCATTCCCCAAAATATTTATTTTAATAGCTATCTTACTATGGGTGTTTAACCCCTTACTCACAAATCTTTTTTCTGCAATTAGTGTTACTCTGGTTGTTGCTGTTTGTGCTAGGTATTTTGTTTGTAAGTATTTGGAACACCTGTACCTGGTGGGTTCCCTGTGTAGAGCCAGCAAATCTGCCGCGTCCTTAAGATTTGGAGACCTGTAGACTCTCCTCCTTCTTTACGGCGATGTATATATATATGTATGGTAAAGATCTCACAGCCTAGAAGCAGCTGCTAATGAGCCCAGCTCAAGCATCTTTACTTTGTCTAGAAACACCCCTGAGAAAACAAGATTACAAGTACTCCTCTTTGTTTTGATAAATTTCTGATAAAATTTCAGAGGGAGATTATTAACGCGCTCTCTGCAGACACGCAGAAATGGATTTTGAAGGAAGTCTAGATTGAAGTGAGGAGCTAAACTGCTTCTCACATCTCTGGTCCAGGGCTGTCCCTGGCTGTCACCAAGAGCAGCAGTTTCTCTACAGCTGCCTCTATCTCTCCTTTGGTTTCAGTGTGGATTATTTAATACCAGATATGGTTCACATTTGTAAAGCACAGAGAACTGGGATCAGATTTTGATTCACCCACTGCTAATCTATTTGTAGTTGTCTTAAATTACAGAACATTTTTTTTTAATTTATTGAATGGTAGATTTTTTTTTACATGTGTTTCTGCCATTGCTATGTGATGTCTATATAGGATATCAATAACATCTTGAGCATATAGCAAGTAAAATTTTCAGATTTGCTTCTTTGGTTGCACATTTCTTCTCTGCTTCATTTGAGCTGACGGAAATTTGTTGGAAGTACTTGGTGGAAGGCTGAGTATTAGTGACTTCACTGTTGGACTGAGATTGTAAGTCTTTAATAAAATAAATTAAAAATCAACTTCCTTTAACAATAATCATTCTAAAATTGTTTAAAGGGCTATTGATATGACTCAGTATGGCATTTCCTAACACAATCTGCTGGAGTAAGTTCTTCGTTTCATTGTTTTACCCAGCAAGAGAAGAGAACAATATTTTCTTTTTACCTCTCCTAAGTTAAAATCTTTTCTCTTGAATCAACCTCCTGGGGAGGTTTCCACAGGAGGGATCCCACCGGGCTGAGTACGTGTGAGTTCACACACTCAGTACGTATTCACTCACTGAGTATGAATTATACTCAACAGTCAGCAGAAACAATCATTGTCTCTTCATTTTTATTTTATAATTTGCTTTTAATCGCTTAAGTATTTTGGATGGACTCACTCTGACCCTGCTCATCCGAGGAGGTTAACCCTGACCTAGTGCTGCTGGAGCACTGTGCTGCGGTCCTGCTGGTTCTGCTCCAGAGTTAAGGCAGTTCTTCATGGGAGACAGGGATGAGAAAACCCTGTTTTAAGTGAGATCACGTGTTGTGATCAAAATTACAGCATTTCCTTTTTCAGAGTCTATTCAGTTTTCCATACGTTCATAGCAAAGCCAATTTTTCTTTGTTCAAACTTACTAAAAAGAAAATTCTTTTGTGAAATTCAGTTCCTGGTATCAGGCCATTTTTTTTCCATGGAGTAATGAAGATACTGTTCAACTTTCCTGTTCAATTTATGGCAATCCTTTGCCAAATTTAAGTTTTAAAACATTTTTAAAAGTATAATTTTCTAGCCATAATTCTTCATCAAACAAAATATGTTTTCTGGGATGTGTACAATTCTCAAAGTTTTCTTCTTCATATCTTGTTCCCAGGAAGGGTGCAGTCTGTACACCAAAAAAAAAAAAAACAAAACCCAAAGCTGCTTGGGGAGGATACTGTAAGAGGGGAAAACGTGGAATAAGACTTTGTATATGTCTATGAGATTTGGGACTGAGGCTTCTTCATCAAACAAAATATGTTTTCTGGGATGTGTACAATTCTCAAAGTTTTCTTCTTCATATCTTGTTCCCAGGAAGGGTGCAGTCTGTACACCAAAAAAAAAAAAAACAAAACCCAAAGCTGCTTGGGGAGGATACTGTAAGAGGGGAAAACGTGGAATAAGACTTTGTATATGTCTATGAGATTTGGGACTGAGGCTTTTGTGCCTCAAACACAGGCATAAGTATAATTGCTGAGTATATATATTCTTTTTTTATACCTTACCATGTGTGAATTTTGTGTTAAAACGGCCTTTATTTCTTTATAATCCTGAATTGTATTTTATTTATTTTTTAAAAAAATTATTTACTTAGTTTATTTCTTTTATAATATCTCTTTATTATGCTTACTTTTGGATTAGCATCTTTCACACAGTTACAGTTTTAGAATATCAGCCTTAACTCCATTTTAACTTAATTTTTATCTGATGCGGACAGTTTGATGTTTTATGACTTTCTCTTTTCATTTGTGCAGAGTTACCTTTCGGTTATGCATTTCTAGCTAGTATTTGGAGCTGGAAACAGATTCTGCTTTGTAAAGAATATATTGGTATATTGTTTCTGAATTGTTTGGAAATCTCTTTATAAAAAGAAAAAGAAAAAGAAAGTCTTTATTGGAAAAGGCTGTAATTTTTAGAAGAATTACAAGAAAAAATAAAAAATAAACTGAATGAGCAATTGTGTAATTGCCCCATATAAAAGAAATGGATTAGAAAAAGAAGAAACTCCTCAGAAATATGAAAAAAATTAGACTCTTCAAGACAAAGTATTTGTGTGGGCACCTTAATTCTCTACTAATAAAACAATTCTCATTAGCTTATAAATTTGGAAATGCAAATAGAAGAATCAAAAGATACAGTGATAAAGCTTGAACAGTGGTATCCTTGTGCTAACTCAGTGTCTAAAAATGATGAAATTAATAAATAGCTTGACTGCATGAATTCCAAGGATTTTAATTACAGTTCTATTTTCTCTTGGCTCCTTCCTATAAACAGAAGGGGGTTAGAGCAGAGGAATTTTGTGCGCTGAATAAAAATCTGAACCTGTTTATACTTCAGAGGCAATGCTTGCCCCAGAGGTTTCTTACTTTGCTATTTTTAGTAAATTGCAGTTCATTTCAGGAGATAGATTTTGCATTACAAAAGCAGTATTAATAGAAGTATTCCTTCATCTCTTAATTATAGCATCAATTATAATAATTTTATGAGGTTTTTCTCATGAAACGCATGCAGTTGTAATAGAGGAAGATTAAATCTTGGGCGGGTCATGTTGCAAAGAAGTTACTTTCAGTAGTTTCCCCTGAAGAACTTTTAAGTTCCATTGGGATGAACTTCAGCTTTGGAAATGCAAACCAAAAGTTGTTTGAGAGTGATGAGATTAAGTTGGTAAGTCAAGGGCAGAATGCTGCTTCCAGGTGGATATTTGGAGGAGAAATGCAATGTGAGACCTTTGAGAGGACAAATTGATTTGAATGGCAATAGGAGCTGGTACTCTTGAAGTCTCTGCACGGAGAAAGAGCTAGAAATCCCACACAGTTGTGTCAGGACATGTGGGTCTGTCAGCTTCGACGTTCTCTCCATGGCATGGCCTCTGTGTCCTCAAGGATAAGGGATGGCTGTGACCAGCAGCAGAGAGCCCGCTGCTCTCCCGGACACCTCAGGAGCAAGATGCAAGTGTCACAGGTGGAAATGGGTATTCCAGGAAAAGATTCAGAAAAGCTATATGAAGCCTTGATCTAATTTGCTTTACCAAGTGTTCCTAACCAACTGCAGCCAGGGCTTCCTTTTTTCTTCAAGTTTAGCTTATCTGGAAGAAGAGCTAGGCAATCTCTAGGCTGTCACTTTATAAGGTGCCTGATTTTATTATTAGAATTCATACTGGAAATCAGTGTCGTCAGCATCAGTGCTGGGTACTGGACATCACAACCGAGGGGCGGTTGGTATGCAGCCTGACTTTGATCTTTTTTCTGTACTAATAAAGAAGAAATAAACACTAATAAACAACCAAACAAATAAAAATAATGAATAATAAATAATGAATAATAAATAACAAATAACAAACAACAAATAACAAATAATAAATAATAAATGCAGCTTTAATCCCTAAAGTACAATCTTAGTGGAATAGTTCTTTTTAAAACAGCCTGTCGTAACTGGTCTGTGACTATGTCAGTCTGTATGTCTGTCTTGCTCTCCTGAACCCAATTGTCCTGCTGTTTTCCTGGAAAGCTCCAGGGAACGACCTGCTGGTTGTTCTGCAGAGCTTGGTTTTATTCACATCTGATACTCTGTTATTTGGTGAACTGCTTGACATCTTCATGTCAAGCTTTTACGTTTTGTCTTGGGGGTAAAGATATTTATTTTTCAGAAGTTTTACAGAGCTTAATACAAGTACATTGTGGTCACTGAACAGGGCGGGCTGCTGAAGTGCTCAGATCATTGAATGTGTCATCAGCATGGTGGCACTGGGCTTTTACAGTTTCTACCTAGATGTCCTAACTCTTTTGTTTTGTCACTTTTGGACTTTGGGAGAATCTTAATATACCTCTTATGCTTCTGTTTGCTGTTTTCCACCTTGATAAAATACACAAAAAATAGTGGCTGATGAGAAACTTTGACTTTTCAGTTCACAGAATAACAGAATTGCAGAACAGTTGAGGTTGGAAGGGACCTCTGGAGATCATCCAGTCCAACCCTCCCTGCTCAAGCAGGTTCACCTAGAGCACATTGCACAGAAGCGCATCCAGGTAGGTTTTGAATATTCCCAGAGGAGGAGACTCCACAGCATCTGTGGGCAACTTGTTCCAGTGCTCTGTCACCCTCAAGTAAAGTAGTTTCTACTCACATTCATATTGTCAAAGATGCTGGACACCTTTCCCAAAAGCTTCTTTTTCATAGATTCATTAAAGTTTCTGTTTCATCTGGAAAAAAAAAAATCCAAGCAAACAAATAACAAATTCAGTGTTCCATTTAGCTTCTTGTAAATACCGCAAATTAACCTGCTTCCTGATTTCACCAGGTGAAGAAGTAGAAAGTCTGTATTCTTCCCTAGTTTCCTCCAGGAGCCACTTCTGCTCAGCATGGTAGCTGTCTTCCTTTCTGTGGACGCTCCACTCATCTACATCTGTTATCCCTTTACATACAAAGCCTGGAGATGTAGAGCTTCAGACAAATGATTGCTTGGGAGCGTTGTCTTTGGCCTTATATACACAACCGAAAGCCATCCTTTCCTCTCTTTTATCCCTCAAGCCAAAACACAATTCTCCTGGTTTTCTGGAAAAAGTTTTGATCAATTTGAGGAATTATGGAGATAGTTGCTGAGATGATCACATTTTCCTTCACCATGGGTTCTTCCATGCTTGGCTTTTATGACAGCTCTTAAATGTCACTTAAAAAATGTCTCTTACACCAACAGATGGGGCTGGAAGCTCAGTGCATTTCACCAAACCCAAATATTTGCGTGCCTACTAAACACAGCCCAATTTGTAATCACAAGTATGTGCTTTGTGCCAATACATGATTAAATGTAAAAGATATTTCATGGTAAAATAAGGACAGTAAAGAAACTGTCAATCATGGGATAATGAATCACACAGGAAAGGCTGCAGTGTGGGAGAGAGTCCCTGGGTGCAAACATGGTGTTAATTAACAAATGAGATATGACCCGAGGGTGGAAATACTAAGCTTTTGTTCTCACAGGCTTGTTGTTTGTGTATATTGTATTTCAGATGGAGAATACAACTGAATCTTCATAGTTGTCTGTGTCTGGTCGTAAAGATTCAGTGGAGGGGTATCCATATTCCCATCTCTTGCAAATGTTTGCGTTTGAAAAATTTCATCCTCCGTCTAGGAATGCAACAAACATTTTTGGAATTTTCCTGTGTTGTGTAGGCATGGACTTGAATGTCAAATCTCTGTATCCTAAACACGTGCTCTAGCTTTGGGTTCTTTCTGCTTCTGTGGTGAAGTGGCTGGATTGAAGAAAAGCTGAGTGCACAGTCCATTGGTTACAGTCCTTACATGGAATATGGACAGTATAAATTCATGGGATAAAAGGTATAAATTCTTGCTTCAAAGAATGCTTAATTATTGAAACATTTTGGAACAGCTCCTATAGAAAGCTTGGGATAGAGTGACAGGAGAATACCTAAGAGCTGGCTGCTGCTAAGGAGCAATAACCCTGGGGGCGGGGGGGAAAGCTATTTTGACCATAAATGCTAACTTAGAACTGATTTACCCCCCGCCAAGATTCACACATTTTGGTGAAAAGACAGCTTTTGATAAGTTGCTTTTCTGTTGGAATTGATGGGAAGTTTTAAACACGTTCCGATTATTTGTATGTTCATGTTTATGAATTTTGTTGGACCTTCTGTCAAATTCATACGAAGGTTACGGTTGAAGATTAAGTTGTGTATGATAGCAAGGGTGTCAGAGACTGTAAGCAGACTTCTCTTCTTTACACTTTTAGACTAAATCTGGAAAATTTAAAAGTGTCGTGGTGCTATAGCATCATCCATCCTCCCTGACAGGCTTCCTGGCTTGGGAGCAGTCTATTGAAATAAAAAGTGAACTTGAATTTTCAGACTGAGGAAACGGACTTCAAAAGGCAGAAGAGAAAACAGAGAGGGGATGTTTTTTAAAAAAAAATTCACAAGAAGTCTTCTCATTGTTGTTGAGGAGCTGGTGACAGGCTGGCTCGTCACACTGCTCTGTCCTGGATCCTGCAAAATGAAAGGGGGTTGTGAGAAGTTGGGGTGTGAAGTCATGGGTTTCTTTAGGTGGGCAGCTGTCTACAAAAGCCACAATGTGTGAAGAACATCCATGAAGTAGGCAGGCCCTCATCCATGTGTTCTCTTCCAAAGGTTTGGGAACCCATTCCCAGTTGCTGAGAAAAAGCTCTGAAAATGCCTCCAAAGTGAGAACATTAAAAAAAAAAAAAAAAAAAA
>NW_010131039.1:39369-43720 GCF_000699245.1 Pterocles gutturalis
TAGGTGTGATAAGTCAGCCAGCCCAGAGGCAGCAAGTTAAGGTTGGGTTTCTGGCGTTGCAACAGTTGATACCTATTTAATTTCAACTAAGATCTGTTTAATCCTCTGTGCTCCTTTTTCCTCCAAAAATGCCATTGACACAAGCTGCTTCCTTGAGGGAAACTAGTAAAAATTATTCCTCCAGCTGCATTTTGAATGTCTGGAGACGATTTTTTTTTTTTTTTTCCTGAAAAGTTCTTTTCTTGCCTTTAAAGGAAACAGAAGCGTTGGAAAACTCCAAGGCTCTTTATGTTGTGATTTTGGTGCATTGTCAAAAAGTGAGAGAAAGAGGCCAGTGAAGACTTTCACCTCCGGTGTGAGGAAAGGTTTCCTCATCAAACTCCCAACACTTAATTACCATGATTTTCTGCCAGAAGAACCGAAGAATCCACAAAGCAGCCAACTATGGTCAGAAGCGGTGAGTTGTGGCTAGAAGCCCTTCTTCTCTCCTGACCTTGTTTCTCAAAGTAAAAGGGCGTGATTGATGCCAGGGGCTGGAAAAACCCTGACATTCAGTGGGAAAGGGACTCCAAGCAAGATGACATGGGAAATGGCCATTCTTCCAGGGGGCTGGTCACAGGGGCCAACATGGGGGGTGTGGGTGGGCAAAGCGCTGCAGGAGTTGGGAAATATTTGGGAAACTTCGTTGTAGACAGACCATGCCATTTCTGTCCCTAGAAGAGCTCAGGAATGTGAGGCTAGGCTTCATTGTGATCCCAACAAGACACAGGTGTTGTAGGAAGCATGGTGGGGTCTTACTGGCCTTTCCATTCACTCTATGGACAATAAAACATGGTCTCAGGTAGATCTTCACTTTTGTGCATTTTAATGGCTTGGATCAAATCTTTTAATGCACAAATGCTTTCTGGGCTAGCTGGCCGCGGGGACTCCATGTCTTAACTTCCTACAGGAGAAAAGTGAAGGTGATGATAATGAACATTTTGTGCAGTGATTAAAGCCTTGTGGAGAAGTATAGCCAAGTTGTTTGTTTTTGGTTTTTGTTTTTTTTTTTAGTCACAGTGAAAGGCAAATTGCATTTTCCAAACTGAAATTTCAAACCATTCTAGCAAATGACTGTTGCCATTTTCACCCCTTTAAATTCAAGGTTTTAAATTTTTTAATATTAAACATCAATTTTTTTCAGCTAACTTGTGAGGGCATGCACATAGCCTGCAGTCCATGTGTTTCTCAGCTGTGGTCATATGTCTATTAAAATACCAAGGAAGGCTGTTTTCCTCTTCAAGTGGTGATAGAAAATTTGTTCTTGACATTTTTTGAAGTCATTACGTCACAAGGGCTTCATTTGACTTTGTTACGAGTTGTGGGCTTAAAAAATTGCAGAGGACATCATGGAAGATCTGAAGGACCACTTCTATGATTGCTTAATGTGAAAAGGAGGAAATCCATAGCTTTAAGGACGGTATTGTGAGTTGCAGAAATGTGGTTCTTCTGCACAGAACTAAGTTCCCATTCCAGTGAGTTTTCTGACATCCCATGTGGATATGCAGTCCCACACTGCGTAGTGCTGCAGAGTACTCGCTGACCTTGTTTGAGGGAAACTATAAATACGAGCTTTGGCATAATAGATGGGTGGGCTGTATTTCAAGGGTGGTGTGCCAGACTGTATTTTCCTGTCTCAAATTAGAGGCTAAGCATGCTGCTGGAAACTCAGCAGGGACAGGGACATGCTCCGTCCTGAGCAGGTAAGATGCTTTCAGGCACTGCACGGGTAGCACCTTGCTTTGAAGCAGGACAGTATCTCCCCAGCCCTGCTTCTCACAGATCCTGTATCGAGAGGAAAACCACACTGCTCGTGACTTTAACCCAGCTCCACCACGCGCTACTCCAGATGTGCTTGTGGTCTATTTTTGGCAGTTTGTATTAGGGGTGCTGGCTCTGCTCCGGCAGTCGGGGAGCGGTGCCTGCAGGCATGTGCGTGCGTGCGAGAAACCCGGTGCACGGCTGTGGGCTGAATGACTTTGAAAAGAGACTTTCACTCCTCACGCTCGACACAGCGATGCTGTCTTTGTACGTGGATTTGCTTGAATGGCTTGCAAGCAAGGTACCCCACTTAGGGGAAAAAAAAAAAAAAAAAAAGTGGAGTTATTCAGTTTTCCAGGAGGACAGAAGGAAAGGGCATTAAACTGGTGAGATGATTCAATCAATGTTGACGTGGCTGTATGTGATGGAGCGCTGTGTGAGCATGAAGTTCCTCCATTTGTGATGTGAACCAGCCGTGGTCATCCCTGAGAGCAGCTTTGTAAGCCAGAGTGGTCTGTGTTGGTGATCAGCCATACACAGCCCTTGCGTGGCTGGAGAGAGTAGCTGTTCAAGAGGAAATAAGATCATTCTGCATCTGTCGTTTTAGCTTCGGTTCTTAAGGTCTTTTTTAAAAAATGTTAAGCAAGATGAGTTGCATAACAAGGAAGTTTACTTTCTACTCACGCTAGCTTTCCCTCTGGACTTTCTTACTTTGTGTAAGAGATTGTTTATTTTGCCTCAACTTCAGCGTGAGTTGAACGGCTTCCTGCCTTCCTAGAAAATGGATACCAGGTTCTGCAACTGTAAGACTCAAACACATGTGATTTAACAGGTTCTTTCTCGCATGTATCGGGGGCAGAAATGCTCTATTCTTAATTGTCCACAAACAGTGAAATCAAGGAGCTCCTCACCCCCTCACTGTACAGAGCAACAGAATGCGTAAAGAAATAGGGAAGGAAGATGGGCAAGAAGCCAAGAGCCTTTTTTGAGCAAGGAGGGAAAGCGGAGAAACAACTTGCCTAACTGACTGTCTCCAAATAGACAGCATGCATACATGCTTTCCTGTTTACTTGGGAACATGAATGGTGGGGTAGGGAGGAGGGAGCTGGAGTCTGAGGCATATGCCATCAAGGCATGCTATGAGACACGTGGGAATTATTTCATCCCCGTTCCCTGCCCAGGTGGACCTCCAGCATCTACCTGGGGCTGGTTCCAGAAATCTGTTTGTACCATGTTCCATAGGCACAGGAGGAGCAAGTGCAGAATTAGATCAAGATGGCAACAAGTTCACTCTTCTGCTACGGTTTCTTGGCTAGGAACAGGGCTGCCTGAAAATTCCTAGTCTGCACCAGGGCTAGGTTTCTTCATGTAATGGATGCATGCACAAGCTGCACTGGGGGAAGGTACTGGGAGATGAAGCAGTTCAAGAGCTGGTGTGTCCCAAGGGAGAGAAACACAGAGGCTGAGGTGGAGACACTGGTTGCTTAAATATGAAAAAAAAGAAGAGGAGGCAGGGGGAACATCACAGCCAGAAAACCTGGTGTCTGCAGAAAAATACCCTTTCCCGAGGAGTGTGGTGCTGCCCCTGTAGCACAGTCTCTATCCAAACCCGTGTAAGGCTTGCATAGTTTGGGGCGTTTATTTCCCTAAGACCATGTCTCTTCTGTGGCCGCTATATAAAAAGGGAGATGCTCGTTCACCTGATTTCTAGGAAACTGGCTTTTTGGCGTCCTGAGGTTTCTGTCTTCTGTGATCAGTTTGTCTTACTTGGTAGAGTGTGAATGGTCCTCCAGAGAAGTTAACAAGAAATAAAAAAGGAGTAGAAAACTTATCAACTCCTCATCAGGCTTTCCAGGTCTCTAGACTGGGTAAATGCATGGCAGCTGCTAGTTTGTGTTCTTGCCTCGGCCTTCCAGGATGCCTGTGTCCTGCAGGCAACCCGATCGGCAACAACAAGACGGGTGGGATGAGGTAAACCCTCACGGGGGTTATTCAGTCTGAGCCTCAATTGCTGGGGGCAGTAGGCTGTTTTGAAAACACAACCCCCCTGCTAAGAATGATAAAATGTTATTGATGATTTTTTTTCATCATCCACTTTGAATTCTGTAATGTGGGCTATTCCCAGCCTGGGGGAGAGCTTGAGATGACAAAACATTTTCACAATCGTCCCCTCAGAGTCCAGCCTGTGGTTTGAGGGAAATGCCATTGCTCCATGCGGAGAAGGCCCCGACCATCCAGCCCCGAGCACTGCGGCGTGCCGGGCTGGCACACTGCTGCCTGCCTTTCCAAAGAGCGTGCTGTGGCCACAGGGATACAGGAGAAGTACCTTCATGGTGGGATGATGATGTGTGGACTGCATGGTGTGTATACTGTGGTTGTAGGCTGTGTGGTGTGGAGAGGCAGAGCGTTGGCAGTGGAGGCTTCATTTCTTGTGTTGAATTGCCCAGTTACCTCTGTCCCCTGAGGCCACCAGGAACTTAGCTGGTGTTTAGACCATCTATATGTGGCCAGCAGGGAGAGGGAGGTGATTGTGCCCCTCTACTCGGCTCTT